>NW_024716718.1:0-62500 GCF_018991925.1 Homarus americanus | reverse complement strand
GCGGTGTAGGGTGTGAAGGTAGTATACGGCGGTGTAAGGAGTGTGAAGACAGTATAAGGTGTAAGGCGGTGTAAGAGTGTAGAGAGTAGTATACTGGGGTGTGAAAGTAGTATAAGCGGTGTAGGGGTAGTATGAGGTAGGAGAGTGGGACTGACTTGTTTTGTCTGGTACTGAAGCACTGGCTGGTTCAGTGACGACCCTCGGTTATCTCTTTCTCTCTCTTTTCTCCTCCTCTCTTCTCTTCTCTCTCTCCTCTCCTATCCTATCTCTTCTCTCTTCTCTCTCTCCCTCCTCCCTCTCTCTCTCCTCTCTCTCTCTCCTCCTCTCTCTTCTCTCTCTCTCTCTCTTCTCTCTCCTCTTCTCTCTCCTCTCTCTCTTCTCTCCTCTCTCTTCTCCTCTCTCTTCTCTCCTCTCTCCTCTCCTCTCTCTCCCCTCTCCTCTCTCTCTCCCTCTCCTCTCCTCCTCTCTCCTCCTCCTCTCTCTCTCTCCTCTCCCTCTCTCTCTCTTCTCTCTTCTCTCCTCTCTTCTCTCCTCCTCTCTCTCTCTCCTCTCTCTCTTCATCTCCTGTCTCGCTCTTCTTTCTTTCTCTCATCCATTTTCTCTCTCTATCCTTTCTCTTTCTCGTAGTGAAGGACTGTGGGTTTGGGCGTAAGTGTCGGTGAAGGCGTGGGGTATGGGCGTGACGGAGGAACGCAGGCGTGGGGGTATGGGCGTGACGGAGGAACGCGGGCGTGGAATATGGGCATGGGACGTGACTCATGGGGTCGTGGGCATTGGGGGGTATAGCCTGGGCATATTCGTCACTCTGGGGAATGTACACGGGGGAGGAGGGAAGAGGAGAGTGAAGGGGGAAGGGAGGAGGATGTGGGGAAGAGGGAGGGAGCAGAAGGAGGTGGAGGGGAAGAGGGAGGGAGTGGAGAGAGGGGGAAAGAGGGGGGGGTGTAGGGAAGAGGATGGGTGAAGGAGGAATGAAGAGGGGAGATGGGGGAGATGGAGGTGGGGGAGAGGAAGTATGGTAAGATGGAGGTAAGGAGGGGTGATTAGAGAGAGGAGGAAGTGGAGAGAGGGAGGAAGGGAGTGGAGAGGAGGAGAGCGAGTGGAGAGGGGAGGAGGGAGGGTAGCGAAATAAGGATCATGGATGAGGTTGGCCAACACATCACTTTCTACACAATTATTTAGAGGCAAGAGGAGGAAGAAGAGGAAGGGGCAGAGAAAGAAAGTGGGTGGGAGAGGAAGAAAAGAAAGGGAAGAGAAGGAGGAACAAGGGGAGGAGGAGGGGGGGAGGAGGAGGAAGTGGGTGAGGGGAAATTGGGGAGCAGTGAGGGAGAAATATTGGGTATCAGAGAGGCTCCACCACAGCCCCCTCCCGGCACTCCATCACCTGCCCCTCTATTCACCCTCCACATCTATCACCCCAGCTATCACCATCCCCCATCCACCTCCCCTGTGTGTGTGTGCGTGTGTGTGTGCGTGCGCGCGTGTGTGTGTGTGCGTGCGCGTGTGTGTGTGCGTGTGTGCGTGCACGTGTGTGTGTGTGCACTAAATATATCTCAAGAGTGAACACCTCGCTTAAAATACTCGCTTAGTAACTGTGACAGGTGTTTGTTGGTTGGTGGAGGTGATACTTGTGGTTGTGATTGTTACAAATGTTAGTTGTGGTAGCAGGTATTGTTTGTGTGGTAGATGGTAGTTGTGGTAGCAGGTATAGTTTGTGTGGTAGATGGTAGTTGTGGTAGCAGGTATTGTTTGTGTGGTAGATGGTAGTTGTAGTAGCAGGTATTGTTTGTGTGGTAGATGGTATTTGTAGTAGCAGGTATTGTTTGTGTGGTAGATGGTAGTTGTGGTAGTAGGTGTTGACTTAAGAAATTAAATTATTACTATTACTTAACGTATATAATAAGTGTTTGGAGAAGGTTTATAAGTACTGTACATTATAAGTAGTGTATTACTTATTAATAACTTAACATTATGATGATGTTTTTTAAAAGGGTTAATAAATAAAGTGAAATTTATTATATTTTGGGTAGGTGGAATTATGAGAGCAATAAGGGTGTATAGGCTTGACTGACGCAAAAATAGGCCTATGGAGTTGATTTTCCTTTTAAGAATAAACTAAACTATTGTTACCATGTTGGGGGATTTAAATTAGTCTTTGGTGATATTATTATTATTAAAGACAAGCTGACACAGACAGACACACACACACACACACACACACAGACACAGACAGACACAGACACAGACAGACAGACAGACAGACAGACAGACTAAACTTGAATCATTTTAACTTTTATGGTCTAAATTCAGAAATACTTGCAAGAAAATAGTTTAATTTGATGTTCTGGAAGATCTGATGATGATAATTATAATGATGATAAAATTGTCGTATTTATATATTCGGACGAATGTTCTAGTTGGTTGAAGACTATCGAGTGGCTACACACACACACACACACACACACACACTCACTCCTATAATATGTATTGCATTGCTCTTAAATTTATACCGGGTGGGGGGGGATAACATTCTTTGGGCGGCAAGAACGTTAGGTGGGTGGGTGGCAGGAGTGGCTGATGACTTCACCATAAGCCGTGGGTGGGTGGCAGAGAGAGAGAGAGAGAGAGAGAGCATGGTCGACTTGCTTCTTTTACACCCGGATAATACAACAACATTCCAATAATACAACGGTTGTCTGTATGTAAGCCCCTCCCTTCCTTCCTTCCTTCCTTCCTTCCTTCCTTCCTTCTCCCTAACTCCCTAAAAATCCCCTCATCCTTCACCCTGAATTACTTTAACCCGGCAACAGATACATCGACTGACCCGGAGTTGTTGACGTGACTCGAAATCACTTGGAGGGGTGGTTGTGTGTTCGCTGTATGGTTGGTAAATTAAAAAAAAAATACCGTAAAACCTCTCTTTAACGGACTATACGTAGAGGAAAAAATCCGTTATATCGAGAGTCCGTTATATGCATTATCCACATTTACCGGATTATATATTTATACATAATGTTTTGAATCGCTTATAGATAATTTAAGTGAAAGAAAAATGTGTAAAGAAAAATGAACGATAGGTAGGCAGGGAGAGAGGGGGAGCAGGGAGGAAGGGAGAGAATAAGGGAGGGAGGGAGGGAGACGGAGGGAGGCAGGGAGGAAGGGAGAGAATAAGGGAGGGAGGGAGACAGGGAACAGAGGTACAGAATGGTGGTCAAAAACGTATTACAGTTGAGAAAATCGATCAATTACTTTCCAATTAAAGAAAGTCAAGGGAAAAAAGATAGAGAAAATATAAAGGTGTGAGAAACTTGTAATTAAAGATAGTAGTGGAGGTATTTCACTGAGAGAGAGAGAGAGAGAGAGAGAGAGAGAGAGAGAGAGAGAGAGAGAGAGAGAGAATTACTAGGTTGGTGATGACAGCCGGACTGACAGCTAGCTGGTGGAGGCTTCATCATTGTGTCATTTTCCAATCCGTGACGAGTGATTGGAAATATTGTGGCTTTAAGAATGATTGGAGGTCCCATGAAGTAGAATGATTGCAGGCATTCCGTGACCCTCACTCCCCCAAACTTCCTCACTCCCCTCACTCTCCCCCATTCCCCCCCACACACCCACCTCACCCCCTCCCCCCTCCCTCACCCCCCTCCCTCACCCCCCCTCCAACTCGTGAATTCCTGAGCTGCAGAATGACGACGTGTGTTATTCATCATTAGAATGACCATGAAGAATGCCTTTTTGTACATTCTATAAATACGGTGTGGTAGAATGTATGACGACGCTCTCAAGGCTGTGATAAAGAATTGACTAGAACAAGTACAACAAAAAAATGATTGTTAACCCGTTGTCGATATTTGTGTTCGTGATTGTACGTGAACTAGACAGATAGACGGACAGACACAGACAGACAGACAGACAGACAGACAGACAGACAGATATTTTCACTTCTTGGGTCAGTTATTGTGCTTGATGTTTGGTTAGTGTGAGTGGGTTAGGTTTGGTTAGGTTAGGTTAGTGTTAAGTCACGTTTGGTTCGGTTAGCTTAGCGTTAGGTTTGGTTAGTTTAGGGTAGGTGTTTAGTTAGGGTTAGGTTAGTTTAGGTTAGTGTTAGTTTACCATACGTTAGGTTATAGTTAGCGTTTTTTGCTAATGTCGTAGTTATATTTAGCGGTTTATGTTGATCCCGAAATGAATATTAGCAAATAATTTTTCAGTTAATTAATCAAGGTTAAATGTCACGTTACATTGACTGTTTATTATTCATTTTAAAGAATTAATTAAGCGTAAAATACCCTCGTTAAATTATTTGCACAAGCTTGTCGGATAAGCTTAGCGTTTTTGACATTAATATTGATTTTAGAAGCTTGTTTTTCCGCTGAATTTTGTAAGTCAAAAAATTGTCCACCAAATACGTATTTTATAATTAGGTGTTTTCTTATTTTTATCGTGATTAAATTTTATATAAGTATTTTAATATCTCTTCATTAAAATTCGTGGTGATTTTTAATGTTTTTTTTTGCGTTAATTTAAATTTGGGGTGTGGGAATTATTTTACAGTAGAGAGAGAGAGATGAAAGAAATGAGAGAGAGAGAGAGAGAGATGAAAGAAATGAGAGAGTACAATAAAGGTTAAGAAGAAAGAAATCAAGTAATAGAACGAGAAGAGAAAGAAAAAAATAAGCAAAAAGATGAGAGAAAGAGAGAGAAAATGAAAGAGTATTGTAATATTTAGTGGTGTTAGGGGGGTGACACCTCACACAATGCGGACATTTTCACAATATTCGACAACTCACTCAGTCTTCGGTAGGTGGCGCAAGTGTGGCTGCCCGGACCCCAGGACTAGAGAGAGAACCACAATGTCTCTCTCTCTCTCTCTCTCTCTCTCTCTCTCTCTCTCTCTCTCTCTCTCATTCATTGGTAATTAACTCTGATAGATAATTTGTCTCTTTTTATGTTTAGTTGTTTCTGTGTCTGTCAGTGTATGTATGTATGTATGTATGTATGTATGTATGTATGTATACGTTGTGCGGTAGAGGGGTAGCTTGTTATTTTTTGTGTTAATAATGATACATTTGTTTTAATAATGTTTTTGTTTAATTATTTTTTATTTTTTAGTATTATATATATTTTTACACTATTATTATTATTATTATTATTATTATTATTATTATTATTATTATTATTATTGTTATTATTATTATCATTCGTGGGTCATGTGGTATTGAATAATGGCATTGAGTAATCCTCTACAATAACTGAAGTGCAAGGTGGCAGCCCACCCCCCCCTCCTCCAGAGCCAGTGAACGTAGCCTTGTTTCCCCCCACCTGGTGATGCAACACAGCGTCCGAGGCCAGAGTTTGAGGCTGGGCCCTCTCTCTCTCTCTCTCTCTCTCTCTCTCTCTCTCTCTTTCTCACCTGGCCTCTCTCCCTATCTCTCTTAATTCCTGGATCTTCCTTTGTTTCCTAACACTCCATACCCTCCCCCTTTACAACATATTGCAACATTTATCGGCTACCAGTCCAAAGCAGAGGCAGCAGTAAGATAATTGTCCCCCCCCCTGCCTGCCTCCCTGCATATCTACATGGCGTAATGTCATGCGTAGTTAGAAATTCCCGTGAATGAATGGAATATTATTGTGTGTTGCGGGTGACGCCTCTCTAGGAAGGGAGGATGGTGGTGTAATATTATTGTGTTGTAGTGACCGCATTCGCCTCGTTAATTAACTATCGTGTCTGTTTGTACGTGTGTGTGTGCGTGTGTGCGTGCGTCCGCGTCCGTGTGTGCGTCCGTGCTGTATGTGTGTGAATTAGCGAGGATTTGGAAGGGGAATTCAAGTGTGTGAACTGTGGAGGGGTGAACTAGGTCGTGTTGTGGTGGTGACTTGTTTATAAATTGTATGGTGGTAAACAAAATGTTTACTATTACCTACTTACCATTGAGTACTACTGCCACCTTTACTACTGCGAACTATAATGACTAGCGGCCACCAAAAACCCACAACTACAGTACTAACCACCACCACCACCACTAACAACCACTACCACCACAATAGCCTTAAGTGCTACCTACCGGTTCTTGCAGTAGGCACTCGATACGATGCCCTCCTCTCCCTTCCTCCATATTAAGACCCTTCCCTCCATAGCAAGGCCCCTCCCTCCCTCCTTCCCACCATAGCAAGTCCCCTCCCTCCTTCCCACCATAGCAAGGCCCCTCCCTTCCTCCTTCCATAGTAAGACCCTCTGCTTCCCTCCCTAGCCAGTCCCCCTCCTTCCCACCATAGCAGGCCTCCTCCTGCTTCCCACCACTTTGTAGGCCCTCCTCCTTCCCACCATAGCAAGGTCCTCCCTCCTTCCCTGCAGCAAGTCCCCTCCCTCCTTCCCCACCATATGGAGTCCCCTCCCTCCTTCCCCACCACCTTAGTCCCTCTCTCCTTCCCTGTATGAGGCCCTCCCTCCTTCCCTCCATAGCAAGGCCCCTCCCTTCCTCCTTCCATAGTAAGACCCTCTGCTTCCCTCCCCTCACTCCACAACAAGATCTTGGCTGGCAACAAGTTAGGAGTCCTGTCGCAACGTCCGCCTCTTTATTTGACGCGGTACACGGGAGCAATGCGCGTGCTTCTCACTACTACTAGCGCGCAGCTCAAACCTCTGGATTCTGTAGGTGCGCGCGCAAACCTCTGAACTTTACCCGCGCTCTAGCTTTATACAATAGTTGCGCGCGTATCTCTAGAGTTTAGGGGTATTTTTAATGTTGTTTAGGTATGGTCGTATATAAAAGAGATACATTACATTAATATACGGGAACATATATAGGGAGTGAGGGTGGGAAGTGTGGGGAGCACAGGTCTCTCTCTCTCTCTCTCTCTCTCTCTCTCTCTCTCTCTCCTTATTCCCGAGGAAATCGCCTCCTCCTCTCACACCCTCCTCCTCTCACCCCTCCTCCTTCTCCTCCACCCCCTCCTCCTCTCCCCCCTCCTCCTCTCCAACCCCTCCTCCTCCTCAACCCCTCCTCCTCCACCCCCCCTCCTCTCACCCCCTCCCTCTCACCCCCCTCCTCTCCCACCCCCCCCTCCTCCACCCCCTCCTCCTCCCCCCCTCCTCCCCCTCCTCTCACCCCCTCCTCCTCTCCCCCTCCTCTACCCCCCCCCCTCCTCCTCTCCCCCTCCTCCTCTCCCTCCCCTCCCTCCTCTCCCCCCCCCCCCCTCCTCCCCTCCCACCCCTCCTCCCCTCACCCCCCCCTCTACCCCCCCTCCCTCTCACCCTCCTCCTCTCACCCCCTCTCCCTCCCACCCCCTCCTCACCCACCCCCCTCCTCCCTTCTCCCTCCCATCATCCCTCCCTCAACACCTTACCCCAGCCTCTTACCTCTACTACTCCTCCACATCCACTTACAGTCTTACCTCACTCAGCCTCCTCATTACCCACCCTCCACCTCATCCACCCTCTCACCCCTCCCCTCCTCACCCTCCCACCCCTCCCTCATCCACCCCTCCCACCCCTCTCATCTACCCATCCCCTCCCTCATCCATCCTCCCACCCCTCCCACCTCATCCACCTCCCTCCACCTCATCCACCCCTCCCATCCCTCCCACCTCATCACCCCTCCCATCCCCTACCCCTCCCCTCTTGTTCTCCCTTCCATCCATATTACCCCTTCCTTTCCCTTACCCCTTCCTTTCTTCCCATACCTACCCCTACTACATGTGTGTGTGTGTTTAAAAAGTTTGTGTGTGTTTAGAGATGTGTATGTATGCATGTATGTGCAGGCAGGCAGGCAGGTAATTATACGCCATAACTAATTAAACTGTTGTTGGTGTTGATCGTTACGCTTTTGAACTACCAGAGAGAGAGGCGGCCCTAACAACCTTCCCACCATAAGGTCGACAGCTCCCCCAGTTACACCCGGGATTACCACCTTTACGGGAGTGTAGAGTAAATCAACACTAAGAGAAGGTCCACGCTCTTAACTTCACGTATCTCTATAAAGGCGAGTTTTCATTAGGGTTTCCAAGTGATTTTCGACTTTAAAGTTTTAAGAGGAGCGGAGCCACTTTCATGACGCTTGAGGCTTGGGGCAAGAAAGTGCTTGTTGATGAATGGGAGAGACGACAATCGACTTTACGTAAATTAGACAACCGGAAAATAACAGTGGTAGGAGGGAGGGTGGGGTGAGAGAAAGGTGTCAGAGAGAGAGAGAGCTGATGGAGGAGTAAAGGAGTATAAGATGAGAGGGAAGGAGGGAATAAAAGGCTGTGTATGTGTGACGAGGAAGGAAGGAAGGAAGGGAGATGTGGGTGTATGCTTGGAAGTGTAGGAAGGTTGTTGGAGGGAGAGTGGGTGAGGGGAGAGTAGAGTGAGAGAAGGGAGGGGGTGAGATAGGATGGAGTGTGGGAAGGAGGAGAGGGAGTGTGGTGAGAGTGTTAAGTGATGTGAGATAATGAGAAAGTTATTTGACCCTCCTCCTCCTCTGCCTTCTCCTGCTCTTCTTCTTCCCCTCCTCCTGCTCTTCTTCTTCCCCTCCTCTTCTTCCCCTCCTCCTCTTCCTCCTCCTTCTGTTGCCTCGTCAAATACTTGAGTGTTTTTGTCCACTCTCCTGCTAAGTCCATCTGGCTGCCCAGCTGGCCTCTCTCTCTCTCTCTGCTAAGTTAATAAACCCAAACGATACCCCCAGCGAACCCGAACGATGCCCCTTAACGAACCCAAACGATACCCCCAGCGAACCCGACCGATGCCCCTTAACGAACCCAAACGATACCCCCAGCGAACCCGAACGATGCCCCTTAACGAAACTGAATGATACCCAAGTGAAATCCACCTTCGGGATCTTCAAGAGACGACTGGATTGAACTGAAGTGTAACGGGATGTAAGCAATAATAGCTTGGTTGATCAAGTAACCAGAATGGGGTCGTCTTCCTCCTCCTCCTTCATTCCTTCAGTTCCTCCTCTCTTTCCTTCTCTCCCTTAACGATGTTTTATTCCCTCTCCTTTTCCGTGTCTTTATCTTCCAATCGTTCTCCTTCTCTCCTTTCACTCCCTTCTACTTTTCTCACTTCCTCAGATCCTCATCCTTTCTTCAGTTTCTTTTCCTTCTCCTCCTTCCATCAATTTCTCCTTCCTTCTTCTATCAGGTTCTCTTCCTTCCCCATTCAGTTTCTCTTCTTCCTCCTCTTCTTCCTTCCATCTGTTTCTCTTCCTCCCCCATTCAGTTTCTCTTCCTCCTCCTCTTCCTTCCATCTGTTTCTATTCGTCTCCATTCAGTTTCTCTTCTATCCCTCTTACCTTCATTCAGTTTCTCTTCCTCCATCCCCCATCCCCCATCCCCCCCCCTCCGTCTCCCTTAAAGTCCTCCAACACAGCTTAAGGTGGTCAGTTCAAGGGTTACTTTGAGTATTCTCTGACAGGTTTCACTATTTCATAACCGTTCAAAACCCACTGAGGCTTCCCATCCATTATTATCATTATTATTACTAGTTTTATTATTACGGTATTAATTTTATTTATTATAGGTAATAGATTTGACCCCTAGATGGTGGCCTGTGTTTGCTACCTGCCATAGAAAACGGGAGGGCTTTGGGCACTCCTGTTGTCACGTTGCAGCTGTTTGAAGATTTGTCCCTGCTCTAGCTTGAGAATGGTTTAGTGAATTGGAGTGAAATTTGGTGTGTAGTTTCGGATGATGATTATTTAGGTTAAGTTCGATAATCAGTGTTTTTTATTTGTATTTACCCGAGTTGTGGGTTTGTGTTTAATCTTGGGGGGGTCATTTTGGTGGGTTTTAAGTCTGGTCCTCACGATGGTCTTGTTTTTATGTGTTGATAAATAGTGAAAGGTGTATGTATATCGGTTATTTATTATTATTATTATTATTATTTTTTTATTACTACCTCACTCGCCTTTCTCACTACGCTGTTTTCCATTTAATATTGTTTTCCCCTTTTCCCATGCCACTCTGTCACCCTCCCGTCACCCTCCCGTCACCTGCCTCTCTCCTCACCTGCCTCTCCCCTCACCTGCCTTTCCCTTCCTTCACCTCGGTTACTGGGAAGAATTGAGGTTGATTATCTGTTGTAGTGAGTGTGGGGGGCTCTGAAGGGCTTCACCCCCACACTCCAGGTCATGGTGGGGGGAGGGGGAGTGGAGGTAGTGACATCAGTTCCTTGTTTCACTTTTAGTTTTTGGTGTGTGTGTGTGTGTGTGTGTGTTTTTCCTTGGCAATGCTCAGTGGTTCGTTCCTGTTAAGAAAATCGACCATTAGCTCAGTGTTGGTTTCTTTTTATCTGAATTTTATCCGTTGTCGCATTTTTCACCTGTTATTATGATGATTATATTGTCGAATATACATACAACACGACGTCTTATCGCTGTTCAGGTCGGGCCGAGTAGTTTTTTCGGTGGACCTGAGTAATAGACACCCCAGCTTATGTCACGTGATAATTAAATTCCAAGGCTACCTTCTCAGGTAACGTAAAGTGTTTTAATCAAGTTTAAATGAAATGGGGGGGGGTCTAATCTTCATGTGAGCGGAGCTGTAATATACTGCATTCCTAGCAGGCGTCTCGTATACTTGACGTGTGTACAGTGTGTGTGTGTGTGTGTGTTGTGGTATGAGAGTGACAGGTGTAGGACCTGTCATGTTGTCAACACTTGTCCATGATAAGTCTTCCTGGCGCCTCCTACTTCTCATAACACTTAGTTGAGGATTTGTTGGATTATCTGACACAGGACGTAAGTTAATGATTGTGTGAGACGGGGGAGGGGGGGTTATCCTGCAGGAGGGGGAGGAAGAGGAGGTAGGTGATCCTTGGGGGAGGGTGGGGAATAGGTGATCCTGGGGAGTAGGAGGAGGGTAGGTTATCCTTGGAAGTAGGAGGGGGAGGGAGAGGTAGGTTATCCTGGGACGTAGGAGGGGAGGAGAGGAGGTAGGTTCTCCTGGGGGAGAGGGAGGAGGTAGGTGATCCTTGGGGAGTAGGAGGGGAGGAAAGGAGGTGGGTTATCCTGGGACGTGGGAGGGGAGGAGAGGAGGTAGGTTGTCCTTGGGGGAGTAGGGAGGTAGGTTATCCCTGGGGGGGAGGAGAGGATCATCCTGGGAAGTGGGAGGGGGAGGAGAGGTAGGTAGGTTATCCCTGGGGGTGGGGGAGGGAGGAGAGGAGTAGGTTATCCCTGGGGGTGGGGGGGGGGGGAGGGGAGTAGGTTATCCTGGGGGGTGGGGAGTAGGTGAAAAGGACGGCTCTTTAATCTTTGTTATGGACATGTATGGCTTCTCCTGACCTGGATTGTCTCATAAGTCTTACTCGACTCTGCTTGACCCATCGTGAACTCGTCCTGTTTTGACCTTGAATGTCTCATGTTTATTGACACTAACCTCCCCTAACTTCAACATGACCTGCCTGACTTCGACATGACCTGCCCTGACTTCGACATGACCTGCCCTGACTTCGACATGACCTGCCCTGACTTCGACATGACCTGCCCTGACTTCGACATGACCTGCCCTGACTTCGACATGACCTGCCCTGACTTCCACAGCCTGCCCTGGCTTCCACATGACCTGCCCTGGCTTCCACATGACCTGCCCTGACTTCCACATGACCTGCCCTGACTTCCACATGACCTGCCCTGGCTTCCACATGACCTGCCCTGACTTCACATGACCTGCCCTGACTTCCACATGACCTGCCCTGACTTCCACATGACCTGCCCTGACTTCCACATGACCTGCCCTGACTTCAACGTGCCTTCCCCTGACTTCAACGTGCCTTCCCCTGACTTTTTTATTGGGCACTCCCCTACATCCTTGTGTAAGGTGAAGCACAGAAGTACTTACAGTGCCCAACAGGGAAGCATGCTAAGTTCATGCTTGCCTTTATGTCTCATGAGTTAAGGGCGTAGAAGCCTGAAGAGTCAAGGGCATAGTTGTTGGAGCTTCCAATAACTTGATGACATAAACCATTGATTCCCCTGACTTGTTCTTTAACACGACGTCGCCTGACTTAACCTTTGACCTTGAAGACGTAATAGGCTAAAGTTAGACAACGAGAAGCATTCGACGTAAAATGGACACACCTGAAACAACGGGGCAGCGTCACACTATGCCACTATGACGCTGTAACCGGCGACTCCAACCGCCACTACAAAGAGTATCAATCTCTGACTCGATCTCAACAGATTATATACATGAGACTGCGCCTAGGGTACAGGTACCTATGGGAGTACATTGGCAACCCTGAGCCTGGCCGCACTGTTTGTAAACTTTGTGGCCAACCCGACTCTCTCACCCTCCGTCACTACATCCTCCGCCCTTTTGACCTCCTCCTACAGGTCCCCAGCCGTTACCAACACCTCTTCCTCCTGACCAGATATCCCTCCTCCTAGTCACTGGCCTGGCACTTGACATTATTAGTGACCTGCCACGCTTTACATAAACAGATGAAATGTACCAGAAATTCCCCCCGCCCACACACTCATCATTCTGTCACTTTATGTAACTTGCTGACAAAACCCATGACCCTTCAGGCTTCCACGCCCTTAATGCATGAGTCATAAAGGCAAGCATGAACTCCGCATGCTTCCCAGTTGGGCACTGTAAACTTTCTGCGCTTCACCTTGCACAGGATGTAAGGGGGTGCCCAATAAACTAGCCCCCTCGTGGGCAATCTGTAAAAAAAATTTGTAGGTGAGAAGGAAGGGGCTGACGAGGCGTGAGGTAGGTAGGTAGGTAGGTAGGTGGGGGGTGGGGGTGCGTGTGCGCGTCCGTCCGTCTGAGATGACTGAAGATTAAATATACCATCGCCTTTTGTGTGAACTCTCCTCGCGGCCAAACAACATGTAAATTATATTGTGTTGGCAACGCTTATCAACTTGTTTTGGTGTTGGCGACGCTTGTTATCTTGACTTAGAAGATTTGGGCATTAATGTTATCGTGTGTAGTTTATCCGTCTCCGTCCGCTTGATAGCTCTCTATAAAGTCAATGGTTGGTTTTCACTGTAGATGAAGATGTATCGTGACAGGTGTTTGGCTTGTGGTGGCTCAGGTGTTTACCGATAGATGGCCACATACCGTCCAGGGGGGGGTGACGGAGGGAAATGGGGGGGGAGGTCAATATTTATATCCAATGGGTTTCGTTATATATTTTTTCTCAAGATTTTTGTTGTTTGAAATACTGAGAGACATTACATGAGGAAGAAGGAACTAGGTTGAGACACATAGATAAAGGGAGGAGAGAGAGATAAAAGGAGAGATACAACACAAGACGTAGGTTCAGTTTAACTCGGCCCCAATTTATTTTATATTTTTTGTATCTTCATTATTTATATATTTTTTTTACGTACGAATTTATATTATTTTTTGCCGTTCTTAGTTGGTTTTGCCCTAGTTGTGTAAACCCGTTGAGGTGGCAGAGAGGGGCGGAACATAACACACACACACACACACACACACACACACACACACACACACACACACAAAACCAATAAAACCTTTACTTTGCGGAAGGTGATGGTGAATGGCACGTGGACGACAGACATACAGGTAGACAGCCGGACATACAGGTAGACAGCCGGACATACAGGTAGACAGCCGGACATACAGGTAGACAGCCGGACATACAGGTACACACAGACAGACATACAGGCTCACAGACATAAATGCAGACAGGAAGACAGACACAAGTAGACAGGAAGAAGACATGCAATAGGGCAAGTAAGGAGAAAGACATGAGACAGACAGACAGACGAACACAGACAGAATGGAACGGAGAGAGAGAGACGCGAATTATAATAATATAATAAGAAAGAAGATAACTGATAAAGAAGAAAAAGATGAAAGAATTAGAGACATAGGAAAATAGAAACTAGAGTAAAATAAAGGGAATTAGACAATTTAGATAAAGAGAGAAGTAGATGGTAATAGAATAAATGGAATAGTAAAGAAATATGAAAAATCTATAGAAAAAAGAAAAATACGAGATAACTGACGGAATAAAGAAAGAAAATAAGAGAATGGAGAGAGTAACCCCTGATAAGATAATTAAAAAAGAACTTGAGCTTTTATAAACAATATGACGGTAAATCCCTGTGGCTCCGGATGTTGATGTATAAGGGAGATGATAAAGAGAGAGAGAGAGAGAGAATTGAAAAGAAAGAAAGGGAGATGAGAGAGAGAATATAGGGGGTGGGATAGGGAGGGGATTATGAGGAAGGGATATTTTATTTTTATTTATTTTTTAACAAATTTATTGACAAAGCTTGTAGTACAGTTTGCCTATTCTGAGTAGTTCTGTCAGGTCTTGACACTGAGGGTGGTATCACTTCTCACTGCCACGCAGGACAGAGGTTCATACACAAAGAAATACACCATATTCATTAACAGCTATATATGTATAGAGGTCAGATTCATGTGGGTAATGTCACTGTTCACTGCAACTCAGGACAGAGGTGCATACACATTAGAAGTCATATTCTAATTGACGACTAATCAGTGTGAGCCAGCAACAAATTTTGGACAAACAGCAAGAATGTCCTCAAGCACCTCTGATTCAAAGTAATAGTTACAAAGTTCATGTTACAGTAAGCCAGGTGGCCTGAAGTCTTTGACAGTGTCACATTCAATAGTATAGTGTTCAAGTGTATGCTTTTAAGGTTTATCACAAAGTTTACATGCTGAGCGTTATTAGCAGGGAGTGATGTAGGTATGAGGGATAAGGAAGTACACGCTGCAAGTGTCAACAAATATCAGTGGAGTGTGACCTGGAAGCAGAAAGGGGAGGGTTATGTAGGTGACGAGTCGTGTAGGGGAAGGAGGGCTATGAGGAGTCGGGGTAGGAGGAGGGGTGAAGGGCCGTGTAGCGAGGGAGATAAAAAGACACACAATTCAGGTAACACTGAAAAAGTCTTGGGTCAGCTGGAGCAAATCGTTCAGTGCTGAGGGTAGCGTTTCGTGTACGTCAGTCTGGCTTCCTCCCTCATGCCTGCCTGCCTACCTACCTCGGTCTAGGTAATGGATGTGTTGTTTAGACAGTGTGGGTGTGCTGCTTAGGTATAGTGGGAGTGTTGTTTAGACAGTGTGGGTGTGTTGCTTAGGCATAGTGGGTGTGTTGTTTAGACAGTGTGGGTGTGCTGCTTAGGTATAGTGGGTGTGTTGTTTAGACAGTGTGGGTGTGTTGCTTAGGCATAGTGGGTGTGTTGTTTAGACAGTGTGGGTGTGCTGCTTAGGTATAGTGGGTGTGTTGTTTAGACAGTGTGGGTGTGCTGCTTAGGTATAGTGGGTGTGTTGTTTAGACAGTGTGGGTGTGCTGCTTAGGCATAGTGGGTGTGCTGCTTAGGCATAGTGGGTGTGTTGTTTAGGCATAGTGGGTGTGTTGTTTAGACATGCATTACTGTGTCTAATAGGTCAGACCTAACGCAAACCCCACTCTTGGGCCCCAGTAGTCAAGAGGACGAGCCCCCATCTGGTTCCAGCCTTAACGAATACCATTTAGATTTGTTAGGTTAGGCCAGGCTAGGTTGGGACCCGTAAGGACTGGAGGCTCGGTCGGACTGGGGCCCATTTGACCAAAAAACCATCAGTAGTATCGTTTAGAATCTAGACCATCCTGGGGGGAAATATGATCATCCTCTGGTGGTATAGGGTGGGGTGTGTATTTGATTCTCCCCACTGGAAGAATTTACTTCGTCCTGGGAGAGAAGAAATAAAGACCAGTGGTGTTAAGGGCAGCCTGGGATAAAAACTTAATAGGTTTTCTTCGTTGATCCTGTAAAAAGAAGAGAGCAGCAATATGACGTGTAGTGCATCCTAGAACATGAAGCCGCCTGATGAGTTTTCGGCCATCTTCAGTGGGGGAACGGTACTGTAGTTGGTGTCTTGTGCATCCTGGGATAAGAAGTTGCATGGCAAGTCTGATACAATTCTAAAAAAACAATGACAATAACCTTTAAGGGCGTGAAGTGCATCCTGGGATAACAACCCCAGTTGATGAGTCATGGTCCATCCTGGGAGGGAAAAAGTAATTCCTGTATATGCTTGTAGTGCGTCCTAGGATAAAAAAAGTCTGGTCCCGCTGTCCTGGAAAAAGTGCAGCATCCTGATGGTCATGAAGTGCATCCTGACGTAAGAAACTGCTCTGTTAATTTTAGCCTATCCTCAAAAAATGGTATTAGCCTTGTGTGCGTTTAGCTCATCCTGGGTTAAGAGGTAGCAGAAGGCAGGCGGTGACGTCAGAATATGACGTCAGAGAAGCCCCAGCAACACCTCCAGCTGGCGTATAGGAAGTCGTGTCCTATGTCAAGAAGCTCAATTTTCCTCACTTCCACAATGAGTTGAAATTTGAAGGCGTGAATACTGACGGAATTACAAACACACATACATGGCCTCATCTGCAAACTTGGTGATAAGTTTCTGCACCATCCTTGACACCAGCTCCTACTACCACCCGAGATCCCTCGTCCGCGAATTGCTGTTCGACACCACAACCGCATCCAGACCATACGAGCACGTACTGATCCCTATAAGAACAGCCCAGTCCCAACCATTGTAAAAATTAACAACTCGTAATCAACCAGTATGTTCACTCCCAGTCAATCTTACCTTTTCGCACTGTCACTGTTTAAATACCCTGTAGTATGACCTTCTCCCCACTTAGTTATTATATATCATATCTGTATCACGTCTGTTACTTGTATATTATTTGTCAATCAAGAGACTCATTCCCCAATTATGCAACGGTGTATTTTCATCCTTCCGACTGCCATGCTCTTTCAATAAACCGTTAATTATTACTAATATATATTATTATCACACACACACACACACACACACACACACCTACCTGGACTTTTGACTTGGTGTTTGTTGTGGTTGTATGGGGGTGTTGTTGTTGTGGGGTTATGTTCTTGAGGGTACGTTTATATTTAGATACGTGTTATTGAAGGGCTTCTGTTGATGTGTCTCTCTCTCTCTCTCTCTCTCTCTCTCTCTCTCTCTCTCTCTCTCTCTCTCTCTCGGCGGGTGGATGGAGAAGCGGATAGATAAGTGAATAGAGAGGTGGATGGATAGAGAGGTGAATTGACAGGTAGATATAGAAGTAGATAGAAAGGTAGATATATAGAGGTGGATGGACAGGTAGATATTAAAGCGCATAGGCAGGTAGATATAGAGGTAGGTAAACAGGTAGATTATACAGGTGGATGGACAGGTGCAGACAGGTAAGAAATCATATTAATTGTGACATTTTGAGAATTTACCTTAAAAAGTCGATCTCTTAAATTTAGGTGATCAATTATTTTTGTTTAAGGGATTTTTTTCTTCGGGGTATTGAAGGGATTTGTTGCCGTAGTGTAAGATGTTTAACCTAACCCAAGGGAGTCCGTTAAAAGCTTTTGAGAATCCCTAATGGCGTATTGTGGGTGTAAGAATCCCTAATCCCTCTCCCAATCCCTCCCCCCAACTCTCCCCCTTCCCCATCCCTCCCCCCCATCCGTCCCCCCAATCCCCCCCTCCCCAACTCTCTCCCCAATCCCCCTCTCCCCAATCCCCCTCCATCCCTCCCCCCTTTCCTCCCCCATCCCTCCCCCCCCTTCCTCCCCCCATCCCTCCCTCATCCCTCCCCCCACCCATCCCTCCCTCCCCCACCCATCCCCCCCCGGCCACTGAGTGTACCTCCTGAAAACCGAAACCAAATCAAGATTAAAAATGTCGGAAATAAAAATAGCTCGTGTCGGTCACTCATTGTACACACACACACACACACACACACACGTACACACACACACACACACACTGACCAGATTTTCATGTTCTTTTGTCGGTTTCCGCTTTTTACGGAGTGAATTTCGCCGAGTGTTCATCTTTATTTTTTATTTTTATTTATTTTGTGTGTGTGTGTGTGTGTGTGTGTGTGTGTGTGTGTGTTCTTGCGTATATTCTTTTCTTTTCCTACTTTTATAATTTTTTCTGATTTTTATTTTATTTTTGCTTTATTTATCAATTACCTCCTACCATGGTCTTGTTAACTGACTCACTCACTCAAAAACTGACGGAGGAGGATCATGTTATTGTTTATGGGGTGTCGAGGCTCACTATATATAAGGGTAAATTGAAATAAATTACCGCTTGACGAAGATTAATTGAGGTGCGTCGGTAGCTCTATAAACGTGGGTGTTTAGCAATTGATGGAATACTCTCTCTCTCTCTCTCTCTCTCTCTCTCTCTCGTGTGGTGATTGTGGTGAAGGAATTGAATTGAAACAGTTAATTTAGCCAGAAAAACACAGATACAGAGTGGATAATAATAACTATTAACATGGCTGAGCCAGTTGAGAACCTGAGCTCTCTTTTAGGCACCTGATATATACTGTACATTTATCTCAAGGACGTATTGTGTAACATCTAGTATCATCTGGAATAGTACAATAGCGTGGTGGTAATAAGAACATGTTACCACTGTTATCACTTCAATATTAATTTATTTTATTTATTTATTGTTTTTTGCATTTATATTATAAGTATTATACATAAGTTACAGTGGAATTGAAGAACATGAGTATAATGGGGGAGCAGTACAACATGGGTTATACAGTATTAAGGTTGAACAAGAGGTCAGAGCTGTCAGGATTATGTCTAGTTGGCAAATATATTTATTGCAATGGTAATTTCTTATTTGTTTACATGATAATTTCAGATAAAACGGTTTTGATGGTACAATAAAAGTTGGTACTGCAAATATAGTAAGTGTTACAAGAAATATAAATACTTCGACAATAGATATATTTTATATTTTAAGAGATGATTTAAAGGACGGGGGGAGGGAGGGTGGTAGAGGGTGATAGTTAGGAGTTATAAGTGGGGAATGGGGATGGTAGTTGTAATATTTCTTGGTGACCACCATCTCTCCTTCTCCTCCTCCTCCCTCCCTCCCTTCTCCCTCCTCCCTCCCTCCTCCTTCCTCCTCCTCCCTCCTCCCTCCTCCTCCTCCTCCTCCTCCTCCTCCTCCTCCCCCTCCTCCTCCCCCTCCTTCCTCCTCCTTCCTCCTCCCTTCCTCCTCCTTCCTCCCTCCTCCCTTCCTCCTCCCTTCCTCCCTCTCCTCCCCTTCCTCCCTTCCTCCCTCCTCCTCCCCTTCCTCCCTTCCTCCCTTCCTCCACCCCTCTCCTCCCTCCTGGCTGTGCCCTTGACACGGTTCCGTTCTGCAAGCAGCGAGTAGCCCCTGCCGCCCGCTCGAGGCCACCCCCACCCACGTGTACCAGCCGCCCATACAGTAACTCACCTCCCCACCCCACCTATCACCTTCTACACATTCCCACCTGCCAATTATCCACCGTCCCACCCACCCACCCACCCAAACTCTTCGTTCTACTTTCCATCTAGATTTTCCGCCTTCACTTTCCGCACCATTTAGTAAGTGTTGTCATGTCCGTGAGAGTAGCCCATCTGTCACACACCGGAAGTATATATAGGTGTGGGGGGACAGCCACAGTGGGTATACGATATCCTGTTGGGGTAATCATCAGCTGGTCGCAAGTTGAAGTAATATCCGCCCAATAATTATACAGCTTCCCGGAATTCGGATCATATGAAGATCCTCCCCCCCAAACCTACTTGGGGGGAGGATCTTCATATGATCAAGCCCAGTCGCGCTCATCTGAAGATCCACCCCCCCTAACCTAACCAAACCTAACCTAACCTCCCCCCCTAAACCTACTTGGGGGGGGGAGGATCTTCATATGATCTAGCCTGGGGGGGAGGATCTTCAGTTGGATACTTTGGGGGGGAAGATCTTCATATGATCCCGGAATTCCACTAAACAGACAGACAGACAGACAGACAGACAGTATGGACAGGTAGACAGACACGCCAAGTTGTGGTGGTTGTTTGATTGGTTGAATTATCGCCGTTTGTTTTATTATCTGAGCTGTATGTTTTGTATTGATGTGTTTATTGTGTTTTACCTTCATTGTTGTTTTATTTTTTCTCTTCTTGGTGTAACTAGTGACACCCACCCACCAACCCCCACACACCCACCCAACCACCCACCCACCCCCCCACCCCCAGGCACGTGCAGACTCGTGTACGAGACATATTTTAGACACAGACACGCATAGACGCACACATGAGTAACGCACGTCCGTACTGTACACGCACGACGGCGCACACGAATTTGATAGGGTATAATCTTAGAAGCTTTTAGTTTTAAGTACACACACACACACACACACACACACACACACACAGCTCTCTCGTGCGGGGCGGGGTAGTGATAAGGAGAATGAAAACGAGGAGAGTGAAAGGGAGAGTGAATGAAAGGCTGCAGCTCTCACTCTCGTCGACTAAGTCCCTGATCAGAGAGAGAGAGAGCACAGATATTCCTTTTAATTGACAGAATATAGAAGTCCCCTCCACACACCCCTCCCATTTCTCCCTCCCTCTCTGCCTCTGTGTGGATGTAAGTGGATAGAATGATGTCGTTAGTGTGTGGATGTCCCCCCCCCCTTCTCTCTCTCCCTCTCTCACATCACCCCGTTGCCATGGTGACCCCTCTTTAAATACCTGCATATATTATGAATATTTTTGTGTTCACTAGAGCTAATTGGCGTGAGGAAGGGTTAATTGTACTTTACCTGTTGAATGGTCTGGTCTTACCTGTTGAAGAGGGAGGTGGTGTTGTCAAGGTGAGTGAGTGTCTCGTGGGTGTGTGTCTCGTGGGTGTGAGACTCGTGGGTGTAAGGGTGGGTATCTGGGTGGTTTGGTGGGTGTGAGGGTTGTTGTCTGGGTGTTAGGTGTGTTTGTGTATTTGTGTATGTGTAAGTTTGTGTGCATGTTTGCCTGTCTACCCAGCAGTAATTGGGAACCTGGATGTTAATCGATTTGCGGATCGTATTCCGGGGTAATGGTTAGCCAGTGCAGTTGACGAGTTGTCCGGTCTTCTCGGACTATTCCTTGACACTGGGTCATGCAACTCGTTAACTCAGGGTGTGGTGGTTGTGTTGGCGACAGCTTCTACCCCTTAAATAAATTCAGGCCTAGGTGACCCTTGGGCCGGCCATCCTCATTACACGAGGGGTAACCATTATTATGTGTGCGTGTTGTGAAGATGCCACAATGAGACTGCACACATCAGTATGCTCCTCACATGACCAGACACACAAGGGTCGTGGTCACAGTTAGGGGTCAGAGGTCATATACGCCTGCGGAGTACAATATATTTAGATTAGATATTTCGATTTTTTTATTAATTCGATTCTATTATTAAATAGTGTGTACTTGTGTAATATATTTTAGATATATTTTATTTTGTTTTTGTTAGTGATCAGGGTCTAGAATTATTAGGCACTGCACTTGACAACACCTTTTAAATACAATCTTCCGTTATTTATTAACTTTATTCCTGTTGTTTTAAAGATATGGGATTATATTATTTATTTATTTAATTTATTTATTTAGTTTTATCTACTGTTTCATTTATTGGTTATTTTTTTAGATGCTCATTTGATTTTTTTTCTTTACAGGTAAATGTTCGTGATTAACTCACCTGTCAATGACGTCACTGTACAGGTATGAACGGTATCTGATATTTAAGTGTTTAAGTGAGGCTTAGCTCTTTTAAGTGTCGATTGATTCATGTTTTAAGTTCGGTGTGAAGTGAAGGTTGGTTTTAATGCGTTGGTGATAGGAATGCGGTAGAAGTGCGTGTTAAGTAAGGTGTTAAGTGTGGATTGGGTGTTAAGTAGCCATTAAGTAAGACATTAAGTGATGGCTGTGTTAAGGAAGCGATTAAAGTAAAGCGTTAAGTGAGGACCCAAAGTAAAGTGTTAAGTGAGGCCCTAGTGTGTTAAGTAGACGGTTAAGTAAGGTGTTAAGTTTCAACCGGGTGTTAAGTAGAGGGAGTTTAGTGAGTGTGTGGGGGTGGGTTACATAAGTGGGGGTGGGTGGGGAGGAGGGGGGGATCGAGGTATTGTGTTTCAAGTTTAGGAGATCTTTCCCTGGCCACTGGGGTGGGAGGTGAAGGAGATGATGGAAGGGGAGGGGAGGGGGGTGAAGGAGGGAGTGGAGTGTAGAAGGAGAGGGGGTGGAGGAAAGTGGGTTGGGGGGGGTGGGGTGAATGGAGTGTGTGAAGAGAGGAATGAGGGGTAGGAGGAGGAGGAGGGTGTGTGAGGAGAGAAGTGTGTGCTAAGAGTGAGGGGGGTGAAGGAGAGGGTGTGTTGGGGGAGAGTATGCTGTCTTGGCATGGTTTATTTTGGTTGGGTTATAAGCCGATTTGGTCTGTTTAAATCAGTGTTGCATAAAACATGTAGCTGGCTTTTGTTGTTGCATTAGTTGTTATTATTGTATTATTATTTATTTATTTGTTTATTCTGAAATTTGTTTTCCATTTACCTTCGTCTCAACAACAACCACCACTACGACATCTTCCCATATGCTGTGCCGAAGGGAAGCAACACACACCTGAGGAGCCCCGTGTGTTGTGTTTAGGAAGGGATTGAGTATATACTAGTCAGGAAATTCCGGTATCGCGAGGGAGGGAGGGAGGAAGGAAGGAAAGAAGGAAGGAAAGAAAGAAAGAAGGAAAGATGAGAGGGAGGGAAGGAAGGAAGGAGGGAATGCGTGTCGTGTTGTGTTCCTCTTGGGGTTGTGTATTGGATGGTAAAAGTCTCCGGGAAGTGTCTTGTGGAGTGTCCGGGTTGAGAGAGGCCAGGGGAGGTGAGGGAAATACTGCCAAGGGATCGAGAGGGTGCAAGGCATTAAAGTCGAGAGGAGAGGATATACATAATTATTACCAGTGTATTGAAGGTAAAGGCGTTGGAGGGAAGGGCCATCAGGGTCGCTGAGGTCCAGGGAATTTAAAAGATGAGAGGGACGTGGCCACCGTTAATGTGTTTACTGGTGTCTGTGAGCGATGTATTGATGGCTGGTAGTGAGTGGGGTGGCGAGTGGGTTAAATATTGACCACTAGAGTAACGGTATGAAGAATGAAAAGGAAGTGGTGGTGGTGAGTTGAATGATAGACGTGGTGAGGTGTGTGTTTGGAAGTGAGAGTTGAATCCTAAGGTTTTGAGGTGTGTGTGTGTGTGTGTGTGTTTGGAAGTGAGAGTTGGATCCTAAGGTTTTGAGGTGTGTGTGTGTGTTTGTTTGGAAGTGAGAGTTGGATCCTAAGGTTTTGAGGTGTGTGTGTGTGTTTGGAAGTGAGAGTTGGATCCTAAGGTTTTGAGTGTGTGTGTGTGTTTGTTTGGAAGTGAGAGTTGGATCCTAAGGTTTTGGTCTGGACCCTGTATGATGTCGACGATGGCTCGGTTTAAGGGACTTGCATGTGGCGTTGGATTTCATTCACATCATCTAAATTGCTTCTTAATCTGATTTAACGTTATGAATCTGGCTTGTTGTACTTGACTGCCTTCATATGACCTGGCCTAACCTGACCAGAGGCAAGTGTGTTTGTGATTTTTTTTTTTTTTTAGATTAAGGTGGCATGATCCGGGTCGTGTTGCTTAGTTTCTTTATTGTTTTTATGTCGGCCTTGACCAGTATAATGAAACTGGCTTGGATTATCTCTGTTTTTGGTTGTTTATTTTAGCGTCTCGACATCGATGGATACAGAGGACTGGCTGGCATAGTGTTTCTCATATTGACTGCCTTGACTTGGATAGCTTTACCCAAATGATTGTGTTTATCTTGTCTTAATGATTAAATTAACTGACTGGTCTTGGTCAAGTCACACAATGTTTGTATTGTTTTCGCTCACGTCGGAATGTTGCGTTAGGTCATAATTTCTTTTAACACCGAGAACTTGAACAAATATTACATGTTCCCGCTATTTTCTCTAGGCAGTCCTAGTACAGGTGCGGTCTGCACCTGCACATAGTGGGTCCTGGATCAAAGACGAGTACGGCAAGGTGGATCTAGTTGGGAGTTTACCCTTCTTGCGCCAAGGTCCACTTTTGAGCTGCAGAAACGGGTCTTTTGAAACTCCAGCCGTCGAGCCCGTTAGCCTGGACTGTTCCCAGGGGCAAAAACCACCCCTATGATAAGGCTTTCATTTGGCCTAAAGTCGTGGTTCTCAGCAACCGTGGTTTACGCCGTCTTGACCTCTCACGAAACGGTTGCTCATCCCTCCCGCTCTTCGGCTGGGGACGAGAGCCGCAATACCTTCTGGTAGGACCTTTGATTCTTGAGAGACTGTTGAAATGTTTCGGTCATCGAGCCCTGTGGGGTTAGTGGTATTAGGACAGACTTGAGGTGATTACGGGCGACTAGCTTGGGGCTCAGGGTGGGGTGCGGTCGCTGGTAACGGGGTTAAGCACGGCCTCGGTGGGGTGAGGTTAGGGGGGGTGGTGGTGGAGAGTGGTGAACCGGCCGACCTTGGAGTAACTGAGTAACAGGTCTGGCGGGGAAAAGTGGCCCTATCCCCCCCCCCACTCCTAGCTCCCCCTCCTGCCTCTCCCCCCATCACGCCATCACTAACCCAATGCCCGACTCCCTCCCTCACCCCCCCCATTCAATCCTAACCCCCACTACCACCACTACCTACACCACCACTACTACAGTCCACTTAACCATTTAGGTGAACAACCATCCTTGCCACCAGACCGTCTAACTGTTGATGATAACAATATTATTACCACTACTACTGTCATTACTTTTACCACTACGACAAATACTACTACTAGTGCCGCTACAATTACTGCTACGTGTACTCTTTCCTCTGCTATTTCTCTCATTCCTCCCCCTTCTTTCTCTTCCTCCCTCTTCGCCCTCTCTTCCTTCTCTACCTCCTCTTCCTCTAATATCCCCCCCCCTCCTCCTCTTCCTTCTTCCTCTCCTCCTGCCTCTTGTCGACCAGACCCAGCCATCAAAAGTTTGTTATTCCAACGCCGTCTTGATATCCTTGGCATGTTAGTACCGGAGTTTGTTTGTAGATAATAGACTGATCAGAAAGTTACTCTGATTTTTTATTTATACATTTTTTTCATTACTATATATATATATATAAAACGGGGAATTAATATCAGATGTTCAGAAGGATTGTTATTAATTTGTTGTTGAATTTTCGTCTCTGTTCTTTTGATGATGTTCAGTCCCCAGTGGATAACTTTCCTCTGTTCATTGTAACATTTTGCTCACCCTGTATGTACTTAGTGATTGACAAGAGGTATTATCTGGGTGTGGAGGGAGGGATGGAGGGTGTGGAGGGAGGGATGGAGGAACAAGGAGTAGTATCTGTGTGTGGTGGAGGGAGGGGATACCTACCCTACCCTCCCAACTAACCTACCCTACCCTACCCTATCCTATCCTATCCTATCCTCCCAACTAACCTAACGTATTTATGTAACGTAACCAAACCTAATATAATATAACCTAACTTTCCTTCAATAAATACCTAGTCCCCCCCCATTGAGTTTAGTACAGGAGTAAGTGGGTGAACCTTGGCCGCATAATTGGGTGTTATTTTGCGTGTGCGTGCGTGTGTATGTGTGCTCTTTAACCTGTTTCTGCACGCAATTATCATCAGATTACCCTCCTAGATTTTGTGTCTTGAGTGTGTGTCGTGGGGGAGTGGGCGAGTCTCTCTCTCTCTCTCTCTCTCTCTCTCTCTCTCTCTCTCTCTCTCAGAGCATCTCGGTCCAGAAAACTGTTAATAGCTCTTGCATCACCAATTCAATAACTAACTTAACCCCAAAACTGTTGCAGCATTACCAAGTTGAGCCATCACCCTGTTTAACTATTACGATTTACCTTAGTCTCTCTCAATACAGGTATAGTTCTCACAGTAATTAGCCAGTCCCCCCCACCTGAGTATACGGGAGCCTGTGGAAGCCAAGTTACTCTATCACTCATTATTGTTGTCGTAGTCAAGAGAAATTGCTGGGATATTAAAAGTGATGATTGTTTTCTGTTGTTGAATACCAGTTTTGTGTGTGTGTGTGTGTGTGTGTGTGTGTGTGTGTGTGTGTGTGTGAAGGGTCCGTCATGACTCGTGTCTTTCATTGAAATTATGTCATGATTTTCCTTAATACAACAGCTCCTTAACTTTGTCACACACACACACACACACACACACACACACAGTCTCTCTCTCTCTCTCTCTCGAACTAGGGATCATCCTAATTAGTAACTTTCTAGCCTCCCCCATGTGGGCGTAATCCTCCTCCCCCCCTACAGCAGCTACCTTCCTCCTTTATGACACCCCCCTGTGTTTAGGACACCCTCAGCCACACCCCCCCTCCCTTCTACCCCTTAGAGCCACTTCCTCTCCTCCCCTCCCTTGGGCATCCTAAACACTCCGCTCATCTATTAGGACACCCTCCCACCCCCCTAAAACACCCTGTACCCACCTCCATTTACAGCTCCGCTACACACCTGGTCTTCTCCCTTTTTTCTACACCCTATTGATATTCTACCTGGCAGAGTTGAAGTAAGGGAGTCAATCCAGAGAAATCTCCTCCTCCTTTCGTGGTGTTGTTGTCTATTATTGTTATTATTGTTATTATTATCATTATTATTATCGTATTATTATTACTACAACATTGAAGTTGCTACATATGGAAAACTAACTGACGCTCTATGACAGGTATTGGTGTGTGTGTCTGAAGACCCGTCAACTGTTTCCTTTGTTATGACCACGGGTCTCGTCTTGGTACAGATATTTTGACGAAACTGAAGAGAACTGTACAACAAGAGGTGGACCAAGTGCACAACACCAGGTCAGGTCTCGGGTGTGTGTGTGTCAAAGGTCAAGGTCACGGCTGAAGGTCAGATGGTAGAGAGTTTGGGAATGTCAGACTCTTACCCAAGTTGTTGAATTATTGAGGTAATAGTCGTGTTGTGTTACGGAACCGAAGGTGTTTATGTAGGCAGTAAGTTGCTTCTTGTGTAAAACTTTGCTCCTGAAGGCATGACGCCACACACCACCACACGGTATTTCAAGTCCATCGGGATGCTAGCTTGGCCGGCACTGCACTCGATCGCCGTCATTTCCCCAACTGTAAAATAAGATACCCTATTCTACTGAGCTTATCTAACCTAAATTAACAACTTTAACCAAATCAACCCATACCAGTCTATTTTATCTTAAACCAGCCTTGTGTGTGTGTGTTGCTTGCTTGCTTGCTGCTCGGGTGAAGCAAGCAGGAGAAGCGGTTCTCCCCCGTGTGATGGCCTGGATCTTGTACAAGGTCTCTCGCTTACTTACGCAACACACACACACACACACACACACACATATACATACATTAAGTAAAAATTGTCATACAAGTTCACATTGATTTACTGTAGTACTGTATGCACGAGTATAAAGACATAGTGAAGGTATACAGTATACATGGGCAGTATACGTATACAAACATTTTATTTTGAATTACATACATTGTTTTATTTTCCTCTTGGGTGTTTACAAATCTTAAGGGGTTTTAATTTTGGGGGATTCTAATAATTTGGAAGTTTAAATATTGGCAAATTATTTTAAGTATTTTAGGTAAAGTGCGTGCGTGCGTGCGTGCGTGCTTGGGATTTAATATGTTTTAGGAAATGGATTTTGTTTTCGACATGTAATGAAAACACCAATCGAGATAAGGTCAGTGTAGAATGATAGAGGTCTCAGTGTATCAGTGTAAGATGATAAGAAGCGTTAGTATATCCGTGTAACATGATAGAACTCTCGGTAAATCAGTGTAGAATGATAAGAAGTCTCACTATATCCGTGTAACATGATAGAACTCGGTAAATCAGTGTAGATTGATAAGAAGTCTCACTATATCCGTGTAACATGATAGAACTCTCGGTAAATCAGTGTAGATTGATAAGAAGTCTCAGTATATCAGTGTAGAATGATAAGAAATGTCCGTGTAAGTGTCGAATGATGTAGGCCACTAATATATAAAGGTGAATGTCGGTCTTTGAACCCCAGAGAACCTTCCGACACACACACCCACACACACACACACACACACACACACACACACCCACCCACCCACACACACAGCACGATTGGAACCTTGACGATTTACAGTAGACAAAGTGAACCCGGAATGTTTTAAACCTGAATTATCCCCCCTCCCCCCCTCACCCCACCCCGAGTTGTGTGGGTTTTTTTAATGAAATGAATGAAGGGGACAGAAGGGATGGGAGATGAGGAGGGGGAGAAAAGTTTAATCACCCCAAACTTATTCGTATGTGACTCCCCCGAACTTTACTGATATAATATTTGTGGGGAGGTTTTTTTTATGCTCGCTCTCTCTCTCTCTCTCTCTCTCTCTCTCTCTCTCTCTCTCTCTAAACATTCGGCCAAATACGTTAGTCAGGTGTAAGTGTTGTTGTGGTGGTGGTGGTGTAAGTCAGGTGTTTACCGAGTGTCATATGTAAGGTATCGTTCAGTGCCTCTCTTAAGTATCGTTTACTTTTGTCTCCGTTGCGTCACTGGACTAACAGACAAGTCCCTCCCCATCCTTGGGCGTCACCCCCCGTCCCCCAATCCCACACCTCCCCCGTCCCCCGTCCCCCGAAAGAAAAAAAAATCATCATATATTTCTTCATTTGTTTTCGGTTTGTGGGCTTATGTTTTTCTCTTCTCTGATTAGTTTTAATTCTTGTTTAACCTGTTTTATTTGTTTTAATTTATTTATTTATTTATTTGGTTTATTTGTTTTGATATTTAAGTCAGTTGTTGTACTGGGCACTGAACCTGAGAACGACGAGCACCTAAACTGTAAGGTCAGGTGTGTGTGTGTGTGTGTGTGTGTGTGTGTGTGTGTGTGTGTGTTTGTTTTCGTGTGTGTGTTTTCGTGTGTGTGTGTGTGTTTTGAGTGTGGGCGTGTGTATGCGTGGGGGGATGGTATGTGGGCGTGTGTATTATTGCATTCAATCAGTGTGATTGTGTATGTGTGGTTAGTTGTGAGCGTGTACAGTGTGTACAAGATTTATTGTGGGTCGTGTGTATTACTACTGCACTGTAGGCTTGTGTGTATACATACCTTGTTGTGGGCGTGGAAAAGGGGGGGGGGTTGGCCTTGACACCCTGGCGAGTGTCTGGCCGCATTTTCACTTTCCACAAGAAACTGCGGCCAACCAACTCTCCTCCCCCTCACCTCTCCCCATCTCTGTCCCCTCCCCCTCACCTTCCCTTATCCCTCATATTCACTCCTATCTCCTCAACACTCCCTCACCCCTCTCCTATTCTGTCTTTTCCCCATCACTCCCTCTCCGTTCTCTTCCCTCTCTCCAACTCACTACTCCCTTTCACTCATCCTTCACCCTCCCTCTCCATCCATCCTTTACCTCTTATTACCTCCCTTAACCCCCCCTCCCACACCTCCTGCCTCACTCACTCTTCCCTTCCCCCCCCTCTCTTCCCCCCTCCCCTCCCCTCTCTCCCCAGTACAGGTACAGCAGCACAGCCTCCAGGTACACAAAGTCTGGCAATAACAAAAGTGGTCGTTTCTTCTTCTTCCAAACCCACGCATTCTCCTATTCTCTCCCCTCCTCCCCCTCTTTCTTCTCTCCCCTCCTCGGTTTCCTCCCTCTCTTCCTTCACTCTTATCCTTCTCCCTCCCCTCTTATCCTTCCCTCTCCTTCTATCCTTCCTCTACTATTCCTGACCTCCTCCTTACACAGCGCTAACACACGTGCCTCTCACCACTGCATTCTGGGCTCAGTCCCCGGGTTGGCTGTGAGAAGGGACTTAATCCAGTGTGATCCCAACCAATCATAGCTTCTGTTTACCCCCTGTACAATCACTGGGCAATTGCAGGTCGGGATTAAACAACAGACTGACTGACCCAACGACTGATAAAGACCGACTAAAATGTTGGAGGAGGAGGATAAATCAATAGAAATAGATATAGAATACTAATGTGCCATGGGTCGGGTCGGGGTCGGGTCGGGTCGGGTGGGGTGTGGTCGGGTGTTGGGGCGTACGTGCGTTTGTACAGGTTCATGATGATGATGTTTGTACCCTCTGGTGTGTCATTGTTTGTTTGTTTGTTTGTTTTATTGAGGGAAAGAAGAAAGTGGAGAGAGAGAAGAGAAGGAGAACAGGAGAAAAGAGAGTAAGGTGGAGGAACGATGATGTTAGAGAGAGAGAGAGAGAGAGAGAGAGTCAACAGCACATGTACTTTAAGAATACAAACACATTAACCTAACCATTCCTTGTAGTAATAAATAACAACAATAATAACAACAACAATAATATGATCAAAACTAAAACATTAATATGAAAATAATAATAATAAATAAATAAAATAGCTAAAACTGATGGTAACAATTAATAAATAGTTTAGAAATTTAGATAATCAATTAGGAATACATACACAGATACATACACTGGACTTCCAAACACGATCATCACTCACAAAGACTCGAGTGACTGGTTGACAGAGCGACTCATGACGTCACTAACTTGATGTATGACCCCTTCCCCCCTCCCTCTCCTCAAGGTCCATTTGTGACGTCAGGAATATATTTTGACCCCAGGTTATATTAGAACAACTCGTGACGTCACTTCATTTATGACCCCCCCCTTTTTTTTTCCCTTTCAAGGTCAGAGGTTTATGTGACCCTTACGTAACTGGTAAGTGGTGACCTTTGACCTAGAAGTGACGTAATAGATGATGATGATGATGGATAGAGAAGAAGAAGAAGAAGAAGAGCGTTAATCTTGGCTGTTCTAAACTTAATCATTATCTTCTTTTATCTTCTCTCCTCCTTTATCCTACCTTCCTTTCCCTTCCCCTCTTCTCCCTTCCAACTCACCCATCCTCGCCTCTCTTTTCCCGTTCGCTCCCCTTCCTCTCTATTTTTCCATCTTTCCCCTCCTCATCTCTTCTCTCTCCACCCCCTCTTTTCTCCTCGTGTCTCTTCTCTTCCATCTCCCCTTCGTTTCCCCTTCTCTTCTACCTTCAAACCCCACCTGACCTCCTCTTCTTTTCCCCTCCCTCCCCCTCCTTTCTCCCCCTCCCCTTCTTTCTCCCCCCCTCCCCCCCCGGGTCAGTAGTCGTAGTGGTGTTGCCGCGGCGCAGTATATTATTATTTTACTCCATCTGACCTTTTAAATCTTCCCCACGAGTCGCCTCCCTAGACGAGAGAGAGAGAGAGAGAGAGAGAGAGAGAGAGAGAGAGAGAGAGAGAGAGAGAGAGAGAGAGAGAGAGAGAGAGAGAGAGAGAGAGAGAGAGAGAGAGAGAGAGAGATATTTTTTTTTTACTGTGTGTGGGCGTGCAGACGTTCATACCTCTTGATTATTCCTCATTGTGCCCAGTTTGCCATCACTCGTCTAGTGACCATACAGTACACAGTAAACAATGTGCTGCTCCACGCGACCTTACTCTGTACTTGAGCATCATCTCTGGGACGTTGGTTCAAGCTCCAGGAGGGGGGGGATGTGTGTGTGTGTGTGTGTGTTTATTTGTTTTCTTGGGGGGGGAGGCGAAGGAGTGGTGGCAGACAGGAGCCTTCCCCTTTTCCTTCACCCCCACCCCTTCCCTTCACCTCCGGAGGTAGGTTTTTTTTTGTAGAGAAAGGAGGTGTGAAAGGAAGATAAGAGGTGGGGGGAAGGAAGTTATAGCTCAGGAATTGAAGAAATTTAGGAGGAGGTAAGAGAGGGCTGGCTGACCGCCTAGCTAAGCTAATAGTGTAACGTAACCTGAGTTAGGAGGCTGGGGTCGTGAGCCGGAGGAGGGAAGGGGAGGGTGTTCTAGAACTATCACTGAGGGAAAGGATAAACAGACTTGGATATGCTCTCGCGCGCACACTGTGATGCTGTACACACGGACATAAACAACACAAGCTTAAGTGTAAGCTTAGTTAACTCTTATTTGTATGCTAGAATTACGTATGTACAGTATTTGTACATTTATGATTTATGGGCGCATAATTAATTTACATGTTTCCATGTGTACACATGTATGGATACATGTATGCTTGTGGACACGTTCATGGATAAATATTTACGTGCGAACATGTTTCGTAACCTATATGCATGTGTACACATACATAAATATCTTGATAAAATCACACAGGAAAAAGGAAAACAATGGAGCACCTTAGCTTTCGTCTTTATTCAAGACATCTTCAGTTGCCTCTGAAGATGTCTTGACAAAAGCTGAGGTGCTCTATTGTTTTCCTTTTTCCTGTGTGATTTTATCAAGATTTATCTTATCCACTTTTCATTGTGGACCGACATGAAATACATGAATATACATACATGAGTGCGTATCCACTGGCATGCTTATGTACGGGTGAATGTCCACTGGTGTACACATGTACGTGGGTGTAAACGTCTGAAGAATGTAGAGTGGTGACTCAGACGACGCGTTGCTCGGTGCTGGAGGAGCATACTGTATATGGTCCGCAGCACCTCCTGCACCCCTCCCCTCCACCATTCTTCCCCTTTTCCTTTCTCCCCATTTTCCCCTCCCCCACTCCTCCTCTTCTCACCCTACCCTCCATTCCCCCCTCTTAATTCGCTTCTTATCCTTCTTCCTCTTCCTTCGTCTTTCCCCACTTTATCCTTCCCACCATTTCCACCCCCACCTCCCTCACCCTGATCTTCTCTTTCTTCTCCCTCCCCCTACCCCCCCCCCTTGCTTAGTGGTGGATAATAATAATAATAATAATAATAATAATAATAATAATAATAATAACGGTAGTAGAGAATGAGTAAATTTTCTTTTGGGGAAGGTGTGGGGTGTTGTAGGCAAGGTGTAGGAAAGGAATGAGGAGGACGAAGGTGAGAGGGAGTGTAGGATAGGTGGCAGCAGGAGGAGGGAATGCATGTGCTAGGGTGGGGGCAAGAGAGGGGAGGGGATTCTAGGTGGGGAGGGGGGGGACCAGTCTCTTGGCTTGTAACTGCAGTATGTTACACCTCTCTCTTCCCTCTCTCTCTCTCTTCAGCTTGTTAACGAGGCATCAGAGGAGGGAAGGAGGGGGGAACCCAGGTTCTCTGTCGCTAATTGCTAATTGTGATGGTTAGTGACGCTCGTCGTGTGTCTGTTGGGTTGTTATGCATGATCGTTATGATGCGATTGTTCCGTTAATTCCTGCTGGTTAGGTAGGTCCCCAACCCCCCCCAGTGCTAGGTTTAAATCTCTCTAGTTGGATGTAGGAAGTCTGTGTGCATGTAGACAGTTTGTGTGCGTGTAGACAGTTTGTGTAAGTATATATAGACAGCTTGTGCGTATAGAGACGGTTCGTGTGCTTGTAGACAGTTTGTGTGCGTATTGAGAGTCTGTGTGCATATTTAGAGATTTTGTGTACGTGTAGAGACAGTTTGTGTGCGTGTAGACAGTTTATGTGCGTACGGTATATAGACAGTATGTGAGTATATGTACTTGTATGTAATTAATGTATTTGGCGATTAATGAAGCGTTTTGATGTGTAATAACCCATTAATTATTGAAGTTGAGGTGTGGAGTTAAATGCTAATCAGTGTAGGTGTGTAGTGTAGGTGTGTAGGTGTGTAGTGTGTGGGTGTGTAGTTTAGGTGTGTAGTGTGTGGGTGTGTAGAGTGAGGGTGTTTTTTGTTTTGTTTTGTTTTTTTGTTTTTTTTTACGGGAATTAGCCCACCCAGGCACAGGTCAAACGACCCACAACGGAGCCTGGGGGGCGAAAAAAAAAGAACGGAAAGAAATTGTAGATATAGAAAAAAGTGTGTGTGGTGTTGGTGTAGTGTGTTTTATTGGGGGTGTAGTGAGGGTGTAGTGTGTAGTGAGAGAAGGTGTATACTAGTGCCTGGGAGTGAAAGTCCTAATCACTTAAACTCTTTGTAGCTATTTGTAAGATGGTGGTGAGTTTGTTATGGTGTTGTGGCTCTCTCTCTCTCTCTCTCTCTCTCTCTCTCTCTCTCTCTCTCTCTCTCAAAATTCCATCTTCCTGCTTATTAACGAGAGAGACGTGAACAGTATGTGGTGGGAAGAGGTTAATGGCGGGGGAAAGTGTTTGAGACTTGAGGTGGAAGGAGTGAGGCAGGGAGGGAAGGGGGGGGGATAGGGGAATATAAATTAAATAAATGAGATAAAATAAACACTGGATTACAATTCAAGTACAGGTACACATTCAGGTACACATTCAGGTACATATAAAAATACAGGTACAAAATGTTCACGTTAACACCACACAAACATAAGACAATCAGTATAGCTAGACAGTTTCCCGATACATTCACACGCATAGAGACTTAAGAGGAATGGGGGTAATTGAACCAGAGCCGGAGGTTTAGGTAAATGATTCGGGACATTGAATTAGATTTGGTTGAGAAATATAGAAAATAACACCAATTTGTTTAAGAAATAATATAAGGAAATGGGGATATTATTCTTATTATTATTATTATTATTATTATTATTATTATTATTATTATTATTATTATTATTATTATTATTATTATTATTATTATTATTATTACTTGAGGAGGAGGAGGTTGATAGTGGAATAAAGCCGATTTGGGTTAGGTTAAGCTAGAACAACGAGAAAACACTGAAGATGAAATTATTTGGAAAGTGAGATAGATTTAGCCAGCAATTTATCCTTTTGAACATTTATTCTAGTAAACATCTGTAAACAAAGGGAGAGAGAGAGAGAGAGAGAGAGAGAGAGAGAGAGAGAGAGAGAGAGAGAGAGAGAGAGAGAGAGAGAGAGAGAGAGAGAGAGGAGGGAGAGAGAGAGAGAGAGAGAGAGAGAGAGAGAGAGAGAGAGAGAGAGATGTGTGTGTGTGTTGAGATACAATAGATGTTAGTGCACCAGATTTGACTTAGGCTGTGTGTGCATTATGAAATCTGGTAGGATTATGAGAGGTCGTTCTTGACCTTTTAAGAGCGAGTGAGTAACCTAGGGTGGTGGCGGTGTTACGTGCAGGAGAAATCTGGAGAGAGAGAGAGATAGAGATAGAGAGAGAGATAAAGAAAAAAAAAGATGGACAAGTGGTTAGAGAAATCAGAGCTTTGTCCTATATAGATGTGGGTGGGTGTGTGTTGGTGTTCATGGGTGTGTGTTGGTGTTCATGGGTGTGTGTTGGTGTTCATGGGTGTGTGTTGGTGTTCATGGGTGTGTTTGTTTGTCTGTATGGGCAACATGGGTGTTTTGTGGGTAGTTATAAGGTATTTCATTTATTATTAACCCAAAGATATGAAAGTCATAATGCTCAAGTATTATATGTATACCATTATATAGTCACCTGCAGATTAGACACTCTTATTTCACCTTAAAAATGACGCACCCTATTGCCAACCCAACCCAACCCAACCCAACCCACAGTGAAATAAGCTAGGGATCTTAATTTTCATGTGTTTCGACTTGCTGTTCACTGTAAAATGAAAAACAAGGGAGAAATTCAATGTAATACAGAAATACGACTTTAAATATGTATACTGTGTGTGTATTTACTCTCTCTGTGTTGCTTAGAACTACATAGGTCAGGTCAGGTCAGGTTGGGTTAGGTTCATAGAAAAGAGAATTAACTAAGGCACAACAAGGTGATTTAACCAAGGCAGCCAGTGTAGTGAGGTTTTCTTCCCCCTTCCCACGCCCCCCTCTCCTCTTTCCCTCCCCCTCCCTCCCCACCCCCTTCCCAATTCCCTTTCTTCCCCATCCCTGCTTCCCCCATCCCTGCTTCCCCACTTTTCTTCCCCCTCCCTTCTTCCCCCGTCCTTCTTCCCTCCTTCCCTTCTGTCCTTCTTCCCTCCACCGTCGCTAAAACAGTGTAGGAGAGGAGACAAGTGGGGTCGGTTATGACACAAAACGCTCATGATTGTAGTCTAAGGTCCTGTTGTGATACCTCCACTGGTTGTAATGCACGCACGCACAGGTAAACGATACGTACGTACGGTCGGACACTAGACTAACTAATGCACGCACGCACGGACTGACTGACTAACGCATGGACACAAAAATGATCACTGCCATAACAAAATAAAATTACAAACAAAATAACAAAAATAATCACAACCACAACTATATTTAGAATCCTAGTGAGGTAAACAGTGAGACCAGATTAGTAAACAAACAGGGATTATTGGTAGTAAACTAAAGTGGAATGAGAATACCCACATTGTAAACAGTGTAAGAAATTGTTTATAGAGAGGCTGGGTAAGAGGTGAACGCCCTCTTCCTTCTGTCTCCTCCCCTCCTTCTGTCTCCTCCCCTCCTGTCTCCTCCCCTCCTGTCTCCTCCCCTCCTTCTGTCTCTTCCCCTCCTTCTGTCTCCTCCCCCTCCTCCTCCTCCTCCTCCTCCTCCTCTCCTCCCTCCCTCCTCCCTCCCCTCCTCCTTCTCTTCCTCCTCCTCTTCCTCTGCCTCCTCCTCCTCCTCCTCCTGTGTAGCAAGGCTCCTCATGTTGACAGAGAAAATAACTGTATCACTTGAATATGCAAATGAGATAGTTTTAAAGTTTATGTATTGCATTACTTTATAAATTATTAAATCATTGCGAAAAAGCCAAGGAAATTAAACAGCTTTTGGAGATAAATTTCCTACATAAAAAAAAAGAATAGTAAAGTAGTTGTTGTCTTTAGTGATTTAATTTTTTTAAGTTGACCCCCCAAAAAAAAATCTTCGTAGGTCTATATTAGATCTTGTATTTGGTAGGCCTATATTAGATGATTTAATAAATATTGATAGTGAATAAAACATAAGATGGGTTATATTGTCTTCCTTGTACTTACCTCAGATTTTAACCTTTCTTGGGTACGAAAAGTTAACCCTTAAATCATCATGCTCAAGAAGTTATTATGTTCAAGGGGTTAAATGATCGTCCTCAAGGGGTTAAGTCATTATCCTCAGGGGTTAAATCATCATCCTCAAGGGGTTAAATCATCGTCCTGTAGGGGTTAAATTATAGTACTTAAGGGGTTAAATTATAGTACCTAAGGGGTTGAATCATTGGTAATTAAGACAAGGTGTAAATATTTTTAGAGCATTCAACAGTACCCAGTTATATCAACACTAAAGATGTGTAAATTCCAAACGCGTTTATTTTCACGATTTCACGTAAGCTGAAGATCTCTCTAGTTTTACCAAATTTCTTTTCTATTCGAAAAAATATATATAAATGCTGGTAATATATTAATGTTCAACTAATTGGTGGTAATATTCTCGCGTAAAAATAAGAAATAAATTATGATAAATTCGTAATGATAAATAAATTGATAATAATAAACTCATAATGTTAAATATAATCTGTAATAATCTTCATAATATTGAAATTGGTGAAAAGAACCTCCTAGTGTTGAAAGTTTTAAGTAATAATATTTTCATAATGTTAAAAAAAAAATGCCATAAATCGTTTGGCAAGGTGAACTAGTTGAAGAATGTTAACAAGCAATGGAAAGGAGAACAAATACGGTATAAGTTATCTCAGTAACATGTGTCGTGTCAGGTCAAGTCTGTTACCTGGACAGAATTAGATCATGAACTACACAGGTAATGACTAGTATATGAAGGTGTTTTACATACTGTAACACCTTGGATCATGGCTTTTTGTAGTGGAAGTAAAGCCTAGTGGACGTCTCTCTCTACATCATTCAATTTCACTTTTATTTTCTCATTTAGTCGCATATTCTCTCCTCCTGTTTTAAATAATTATAGTATGTTGTTTTATCTTGTTTTTTTATTTGTTTTGTTTTGTCGGAAGTGAACGTATGATAGGAGGCTAAATTCACTTTGTTTACATCTTGGTGTTGAGTGACAAACTATCGTCTTGGTTAGGTTAGAATTGTCGCTGGTGTGAGTGTCTATATACAGCTCGTGTTTGAAGTGATTGATACAGTACATCTCAAGGGTTTTTCTAGGTTATTGTAGTCATTGGTTTAAATAACAATAATCATGGTTCAATGTACAGTTCACTTGTAATTGTTTTTGGGTCAAGTTGCATCGTACTTTGAGGCAACTAAGTGGGCGAGGTGGAGAGAGAGAGAGAGAGAGAGAGAGAGAGAGAGAGAGAGAGAGAGAGAGAGAGAGAGAGAGAGAGAGAGAGAGAGAGAGAGAGAGAGAGAGGATAATGTACAGTGAAATAAATATCTTACCTAACGGACATCCACCTAACGAACTTCCCCTATTTATATTGTCCGTTAAATGGAGGATTCACAACTAACGGACCTTCATTTTAACTAGCATCCATCTCCTTATAGTCCGTTAACGGTATATATTTATCCATACTTGAATTCCGGAGGCAGTGTAGCGGTGGCGGTTCAATAATTCCCGGATGGAAGGTTTTTTTTTAAGTTTGAAACCTGACTCGCTGTAACTTGTAGCAGCCGGATAGAAAGTATGTATATTAGGTATGATTAGTGATAAAATATATACTCCTTATCTTACATAGTGTATGATTAAGGTATATCTAGAATAATAGATATACGTATATGATATACAAGTGTGATTTTAGACAATGTTTAAAAATAAAAAAAAAGTCTCAATAAGGATGAAAGTAAGATATATAGTCTATTGTTCTGGTATAAGACAAACTGTTAATATCACGGTAATATTGACAAATGGAGTGTGACTTATCATGGAGAAAGGTTTGGGAAGTAGATCGTTCCAACTGAAATGTATATTATATCATGTTAAAATAAAAAATGTATATTATATCATGTTAAAATAAATAATCCACACGTGATGGATATATTCAATGGTGATATTCATTTACAGGTGATTTTTGGCATTACGGGATGAAAACTGTCGTATGGGAAGTGTGTCTGTGGTGTGTTTAAAATGAAAGTATAAATATGGCTGAGGGAAGAATGGGATGGTCGGTTTATTGGCCTATACCTACCTACCTCACCTACCTACCTACCTACTTACCTACCTACCTACTTACCTACCTACCTACTTACCTACCTACCTCACCTACCTACTTACCTAACCTACCTACCTCACCTACCTACTTACCTAACCTACCTACCTCCTCAAGCCAGACGTCTGGTTGTTGTCGGCTGGGCTGTGGTGTGGTGTTCCGCTCTAGTTTCCTGGGACTCTGGCTGGACACATGACGATTCTCCCCTCCCCCTCCCCGCGCTGTATCATGTGTCTGTCTGTTGCCTTCCTCCTCCTCCTCCTCCTCAGCCGCCGACGCCTCCTGTTACTTCCTTATTAATTGTCTTCTTTTTTTTTTATCCTCCTTGTTTTAACCTCTTGATTCCTGTTCCTCCTTGCTTCACCATAATTAGTCTTTTCTTAACTGTTTCAATTCAATTCCCTGTTCTTCCTTCTCTGTTAATCACCATCTTACTCCTCCTTATTTGTCTTCGTTAATTGCTTCTCTTTCTTCTGATCCCTTCCTTATTAATCATCTACACTTCCTCCTCCTCCTCTTCCCCCTCCCTCTCCTTCCCTTATTCGTCTCCGTTTTATTCAACCTTCTCTCTCTCTCTCCCTCCCCATTCATGGCCATGGTATTTATATTGCTTTAGTGTGTGTGTGTGGTTATAATTGTCACGTTTTATTTCTCTTCACCGCCTTTGTCCCTTTCATCTATTTCTTCTTCGTGATGTTTTCTTTTTATTCTTTCTGCTCCTCCATCATTTCAGCTTCTCTTCATTTCCTTCTCTTTCCTGCACATTATTTTTCTAATTTTCTTTCCTTACCTTCACTACCTCCGCATTCTCCACTTCCTCTACTCACCCTCTCTCCTCCTCTCCCCACACCTCTTCCACCTCCCCTCCTCTCTTCAACCTCACCCTCCTCTTCGCCTCCTCCTCCTCTCTTCTCCCAATCATCCTTTTCGCTTCACCATAATGTACCACCAAGTGTTATATATTTTGGTAGAGCAGTGTCCTTGGGGAGGGAGGGAGGGGGGTGGGTGGGTGAATAGCAAACTGTTGTACACTGTTTGTTGATATAAGCTGTGGCCTGGGCAATAGAGGAGGAAGATGACCTGGATACAAGGGCGAAAATCATGGTCTGGTTTCGTGGTGATGACGCCCTTATTGGTTCTTTGGTTATGAGTGTAGGATTGCGGGGGGGATGTGTGCGCGTGTCTTGTGTGTGGATGAGAGAGAGAGAGAGAGAGAGAGAGAGAGAGAGAGAGAGAGAGAGTATATATAAGATTGGGTGGGCGTGTGTACTCTATATTATGGGCGTGCGTGTGTAGGTGTGTGTATTTAAGAGAGAAAGAGAAACTTTTAAAACCAACCAGAAGAATAAACAGTTGTTAAGTACACACCCCACCCCACCCTAACCCACCCCACCCTAACCCAACCCAACCCAGCCCACCCCACCCTATCCTAACCCAACCCAGCCCACCCTACTACCTAATCAACCATCTGTCTGTCTGGTACATCTTCTTCCGTGTGCTAGATACATATTATTCCTATGAGTATAAGCGTGTGGGGGCTAGAAACACCTGAGGGTTTGGGGGTCCATGGTGTAAAGGTGAAGTAAGGAGGGTCTTTATGATTCCTTGAGGGGGGAGGGTTAGTTAAATGGGTCCTTAACACCATCTCACACGTACATTCATTCCTCTACACGGGTTAAAAATGATAATTCCTCTTCCCAGTAACCAGTGTCTGTGTAGCTTGATGGAACACGAAGGAAATAAGAAATACAATAGTCTTCCCTTCGGTAACTTAGGTTAATAATCTCCTCCGTTTTCTATTGCTTGTTTTAGTATTATTTTGAGTTTTTTTTGGTCAGGGGATAGGAGATGATGATGGAATAGCAGAAAATAGAAAGAGGAAGGTGAAATAAGGAGAATATAATGAGAAAAGGAGGGAAGAATAGAAAAAATAGATGGAAGAGAAGCAATAGAGAACGACAAGTGGGAGAGGTGGTGGAAAGGGGAGCGAATTCATCGTGGAATGAAGAAGGAAAGGAAGAAGAGGTGAAGAGAATGAAATGAAAAAGGAGGAGGAGGTGGTGGTAAAGAAAGAGAAGGGAAGGAAGGAAGGAAGGAAGGAGGAGGGAGGGAGAGAGGGAGAGGGAGAGGGAGGGAGAGGGAGAGGGAGGGGGGAGGGAGGAGGAGGGGAGGGAGAGGAGGGAGGAGGAGGAGGGAGAGAGAGAGAGAGAGAGAGAGAGAGAGGGGAGGAGGGAGGGAGGAGAGAGAGAGAGTGTCATAATGTGAAGACCACCAGATCACAAGACGGGGGCGAACCACTGAATAATTCCAACACGACAGACGGAGCAGGAGGAGGAAGATGATAAGAAAGAGCAGGAGGAGAAGATGATCATGAATAAGAGATGGAAGAGAAGAGGAGAATGGAGGTGTTGGAGGAAGAGGAGAAGAGCAGCAAGAGAGAAGAGAGAAGATGGAGGTGTTGGAGGTAAGACATCAAGATACCCACTGTATTCTTAATAAATTAATATCACAAGTCGAGGAAGGGAAGGGTAGGGGATGAGGGATGGGGGGTGTAGGGGATGAGGGATGGGGGTGTAGGGGATGAGGGATGGGGGGGTGTAGGGAGGTGAGGAAAAGGGGGTAGGGAGTGAGATAGTGAAGCGAGTGTTGTAGTCACGGGATGTACTTGTTATGGACATCAGGGTGTAGCAACTTGTCCTGTGTAGTACAAGGGTGTTACTGTTGAGGTTGTGTGTGTGTACGGGGGTGTAGGCTGAGTAGTGGTGGGAGGGTGGGTGTAGGGTGAGGAGGGGTGTGGATAGGGGTGGTAGTAAGTAGTAATAGTGGGTGGTGGTTGTGATATTTTAAAGAAGTGGTGTTAACGGGGTGGTGGTGGTGGCGGCCATAGTAGTGAATGGTGGTAATAATAGTAGTAGTGAGGGTTGGTGTTGGCAGTGGTGGGGTGTGGCAGGAGTGGTAGTTTTAGTAGTAAGTGGTGGTATTAATGTACAGAACATGGAGGGAGAATCGCAGTACAACAGCTGTTAGTGTACGAAGAGAGAGTATAGAAGTTTTCCCTTGGTACGTCTACTCTCTCGCTCTCTCCCCTTCTCTCTGTCTTCTTTATTCGTCGTCGTCTTTGTCTCCTCCTCCTCTTCCTGGTGTGTACTTTACCCGGAAACCTGGTTTAAGAGCCGGAAGCCTAATTTAAGAAACGTGGAACCTTTTAAGTTTAGAAATATGAAATCTCACTTTAGAAACCTGAAGCCCACTTATAGCTGAAACCTGAAGCCCACTTATAGCTGAAACCTGAAGCCCACTTATAGCTGAAACCTCCTAAAAACTGAAACCTAAGATTTTACTCCCCATATTACTTAAAATGTTGAAATACCTTAAGTTTAAGAACGAAGGGCATGAAGGGAGGTGGGATAGAATGTGGAAGAGGGGTTGGGTATGAGAGGTGGGGATGGGGTGGGGGACATGGGTGGTAGGATGGAGTTAGATAGGCTGGGCTGGGGAGATAAGATGGTGGTGGGGAGAGAAGAAGGGTGGGAGGTGAGCCAAACTTGACACTGACGAGGGTTTGACAGGAATTCGACTCTCACTATCTCTTATCTGTTGACCTTACGGGGAGGGGGAGACGGTGACCTTGTTTATCTGGAGAACATCTATTTGACCTTGTTTTGATGACCTTATTAACTGGTAAAGAGGCAGTGAATTTACAAAGACAGGAGGAAGGAAGGAAGTAAAGAAGATACAGAAGGGGGAAAGGAGGGATGGAAAATGAGAAGAAATAAGGAAGAGAGGGAGAAAGAAAGAAATGAATGAAGGGAAAAGAGGGACAGAGGTTAAAGCAGAAATATCTAACCTGAGGGAAGTTCACGATAAGAGTGCAGTGCGGGACTGTCTATGCAACACGTACTGAGAGAGAGAGAGAGAGAGAGAGAGAGAGAGAGAGAGAGAGAGAGAGAGAGAGAGATATTTGATTTTGGGGAATACGTGGCAGTACAATCCCATTTACGGTAGTTTAATTTATTTACACTAATTTTTTTATTGATTTTTTTATTTATTTACATTTGTATTTTAGGTTTTTTTTTACAGTGTTTATTATAGATTTATTTGTAATTACTTTAATGTTTGTGTTTTATTCATTAATACCATTTATCTTAGTTACAGGGTACACTATTATGAGAGTTCTATTTATTTACAGTTTATATTATTTTCGTAATATTTATTTACAGAATGTGTTAATTTACAGTAGTTTAGTATTTTCTATTTGCAGTATTTTCTTTTTTTACGGTGACCTAACAGAAACGGTGACATTTGGAGAGGGAATTTCGGGCTGGTGACCTCACGGGGTCAGGGGTGCCGGAGGTGCGTGGGGATGACCTTGTCTGAGCGTGGGACTGCTGGGGGGTGACAGTTAGCCCGCCTGTTACACGACCTTCACTCACTACACTGTGTCTGTATGTTCAACCAGGCGCAATGACATTAAAAATACAGTAGTGACGTACAGGAGATACAGTGACTTACAGTGGCTGGCTCACAGTGACATACATACATTAGTGACATACAGGAAATGTAGTGACATACATAAGACACTGTGACACACTCTCGGTGGTCTGCTGTAGTGAAGGGAACTAAACCTGTTGGTCTGCTTAAGCAAATTAGTGGCGGAGGTTTTTAGAAGAGAAATTAAAAATAAAATGTTTAATATTCTGAACTATATCATTATTATTATTATTTCACGTCGTGGTTCTTCTTCTGGCATGCTTCTCATTCCAGTTTTTAAGTTAAATAATGGAAGAAAGTAGACAATACTTACCGTGTGCACTCGTGTAAAATGAGTGGGTAATCTACCAACAGTTAATTCTATATCATATCGCCATCTTACTCTGTTACCTTTTTTATACCAAGTTATGTTTTGTTTAGTCATTGAAATTCATTGTTATTCGTGGTGTTGACATGTTTAAAATAGTCGTATTGTTTTGTGTGTTTAAAGTACAGTTTAAGCGTCAGTAATTTTGTCTACAAGTTGTTGCCGTATTTTCTCGTATCTGATCTCATAACAAAGTGGTGTCATATTGTCCATTGTTGACAGTATACAAATTGGTACCACATTATTAACACCAATTACGTGCAGTGTTGGTATTTTGCACAATTTGGGAGAGAGATGGGTGGGTGGTGAGCAACACAACCACCAGCAACAGCAGGTGACTACTGAGGGAGGGGGAGAGAAAGTGGACAGCTGACGGAGAGGTTGGCAACATGTGGCAGTCTTGTGTTATTTATACCGGCTGGTGTTTGTGCCGTTTCCCTATTTACCTCCATGTAAACTTCTTCTCCTCCCCTACCTCTCCTCTTCCACTTCTTCTTCTCCTCTACCTCCCCTCTTCCACTTCTTCTTCTCCTCTACCTCCCCTCTTCCACTTTTTCCTCCTCCTCTACCTCCCCTCTTCCACTTTCTTCCTCTTCTCCTCTACCTCCCCTCTTCCACTTCTTCTTCCTCCTCCTCTACCTCCCCTCTTCCACTTCTTCTCCTCTACCTTCTTATTGTTTCTCTACAACCTGTTTTTATTCTTCTTTTATCTTATCTATTTTTTTTTTATCTGTTGAATATTTGTGGCCCTTTTATAACCCCTCTGGTCATGTGTATTTATAACTTTGGCTAATTATAACCCCGGTGGCCATTTATAACCTGTAGCCATTTATAACCTGTAGCCATTTATAAACCCTGTGACCCTAATCGTGACCTTTGTGTGAGCTTCTGAACGGTGGTGATTGGTATCTTGTAACTCCCCTGTTTGACCTTACCGATACGTTCTCTAGTTGACCTTGTTGTTAAGTTTTCTGTTTGACCTTTCGTGACTCCTTGGTGTTTAGGTCATTGTTTTATTTATAACTGACTGTATGTGACTTTATTTTACAGTATTTTAAGTTAAATGATCGTTTTCCTCGAGTATTGTCGATTGACCCCAATTGGCCTGATCTGGTGATGTATTTATATGACCTGTTTTAACCATTGAATGATTATATCTTTTTCAGTTGGACGTTTTGACCTTACATGACCTTGTTGTAATGTGATGTTTTTGTGTTGCAGGTCAAGGAAGAACTGATCTCAGGGGGCCTCCACGTAGCTCTGGCCCGGCGAGCACTGGGCGGACCAAGTCAACCAGGGTCACAAAGTTACCTGCTTCCAGAGATGATCACAGCAACCACGAGTCGACTACGTTGCTGCGGCTTCTGGAGAGGAACTTAGAATAGAAGGTTTAAGAAAGACAACCAATCACCACCAGCCACCTCCCCTTGACGCCACAGTCTCCAGAATCAACAGCTTCTAGACCTGTCAACTATTCATTGCGAATTTTATCTCCTGACATCACAGTTTGGACAATCACCAATTAGTCATGACATGACAAATATCCTTCTTTTGTCGTCATAGCTTTTAAAATCTTTCAAACCAATCATCGCAAACATCGTCATCTGACGTCACAGTTTCTAAAACCCCTCCCTCAATCATCGCAATCATCATCTGACGTCACAGTTTCTAAAACCCCTCCCTCAATCATCGCAATCATCATCTGACGTCACGGCATCTAGAATCCTTAGCCAATCATCGAGAACCTATTTCCCTGACTTCACAGCTTCTAGGATCCCCCTCTTCCTCCCGCCTCCATGACTACTAGCACAACGAAGCATAGAAAATGGAAAGCCGTCTCTCTCATCCTCCTCCCACTTCTTCCTTCTCCGCGTTTCCTTCCAGAATAATCATACGAAGAGGAGGAGGGAGTTAAGGGAAAGGTGGAGGGGAGGTGAGGTGCTGTGGTGGAGACAAAACTACGACCCGGAACCAAAGGGACGCCACCTGCGCCCACCAACACCATCTGTGGGAAGAAAGTGTAACTGTTACTCTCGAGGTGTTTGTATTTAGATCAACACCTGCTCCAGACACAACAGTTCATTTCTTGGTGCTCATGAAGATTTATTTTTTTTTTAGTCATGGAATTGCATGTTGAAAAACCTGGTGATGAGAAAACTTGTGTGTCACAGGCTCACGTAGAGGCAACACCAGATGTTAACTTCATGTCACAGAATCGCATGTTGACAAGACTTGATAATATTTTTTCCCGTAATTTTGAACTTTACTTTCATGCCTACAATATTTTTGAAAAATTTCTTTGGGATTTTCGCTGGAACTTTCGTTTTAATGCATAGAATGTAAATCCTGTGGAAGAGCAAGGAAAAACGACTGAGTTTCCTTATAATTTGCAAGCAATCTCGATTCCTCGTGTATGTTTCGATTATTTAAAAACTAAACTATTGCAGAATTGTCTTGATTATAGCAGCAATGTATCACTTTAGTTAAAATGTTGGGCTCAGTGGTTTGCTTCTGTTGAAATCCATTGAGGTCAATATTTTTTTTGTGTAAATTGTCGAAGCACCAAAGGCATGGGGGCCATAACATGCTTGCCACTTCTAAAGTAAATTCTGAGTAGTTTCATCCTTGCTTTAAAACAAAATCCCGATAAAATAATTAAGGGCGCGAAAATACACTTCATCATTACTTTTTATTCTCCATGTATTGCCACCAAAAAGATGTTTAAAAATTTTGAGATGAATATATATGTCTTCATGTAGATGTTTATCGATGTAGATAGTCAAATGAGTAATGAATTTATATAAAAAATGAAGTAGTTAGACAGAAAATTCATGTATGGCTTAAATTGTTGATTAATAAGTTTACATAATAGAGTGGGTTTACGGTGTCCACGGTTTACTTGAGCCTTGGTGTACCCAGTGCCACGTTCTGACTGGTTTACCTACCTAGCTCTCACAAGTAGGACTTCGATGACTCCTCCATAGGTTTACCTGGACTACGATTCGTCTAGAAGTTACTTTTGCTGAGCATGGTTCACATACGACTAAAGCTTGGCTAGTTTACTTGTCTGAGCTAGGGTGTAATTCCAGTTTACCTGGCCATAATATACCTAGAACTTGGCTTGAAGTTTACCTTGGCCATGAGGTACCAACATTGTTAGTTACCTAGGGTATCTTGCCTGTGGTTTACTTTGGCCAGAGTTTGCCAGTAGCAGTTTACCATGGTCATGGGTTGCCAGTAGGTTGTTACATGCAGTATACCTTACCCAGGGTTTGCAATAGCAGTTTACCTTGGCCAGAATTTGCTTGGCACTTTTTCTCGGCCGGTTTGAATAGCAGTTTATCATGGCCAGAGTTTGCATAACAGTTTTATTTTGGTCAGAGTTTGTATAGCAGTTTACCATGGCCAGTTTGCATAGCAGTTTACCTCGGCTAGGGATTATCAGCAGTTAATTTACCTTGGCCACACGTGCAGTTTACCTGTTTGTGTGGGCGTGGCGAGGCCCCTCCAGTCACAAAAAAGTAGCATGGGAGTCCCTGAGTGGCACCCAGCTAGTAACCTGTGTTTGTATATTGTAGCTAGGAGCACTACTACCATTACTATTATTATTCTTTTGTACAGTGGGGTTAACAAGTCCAGGGGCGGTGTTGCCCATCTTTACCAAGGTACAAAGTTATAGTTGAGTGAGTGAATGATTCCTCTGAAAATTGTTAAAGGAAAATGTTACCGATACCTATATATATATATATATATATATATATATATATATATATATATATATATATATATATATATATATATATATATATATATATATATATATATATATATATATATATAAAATATGGCCATCCATTGATCAAGTTTAGTTCAATCCATTATGCTGTGTGAGTTCAGAAGAAAAACAAAATCACTAGTGTATAAAGTTTTTGAATGAAGTGATGATAATTTTGAAAACTCCGTTTATTCCTCTAAATGATAAAAATGAAAATAATTTGCTCTTGTATGAGGGTAGAAGCCTTCATGCTGACACCTCAACAACTTCTTGTAGTAAATGCTGTTATATGTATATTGAAACTTTTATGGTAAAGGAGATAAATATATATATATATATATATATATATATATATATATATATATATATATATATATATATATATATATATATATATATATATATAATATATATATATATATATATATATATATATATATATATATATATATATATATATATATATATATATATATATATATATATATATATATATATATATATATATATATATATATATATATATATATATATATATATATATATATATATATATATTTATATATATATATATATATATATATATATATATATATATATATATATATATATATATATATATATATATATATATATATATATAATCAGAGGCTTTTATGTTCAGTTTTGAATGGAAGGCTTTGCTTTCTTAACCCGTCTAGTGATATCTGAGTTATATTATGAATAATTTTTTTTCTTTTTTGGGGGAACCATTTTTTAAGCATTTTCTACAATTAGCACAAATCAGTGGGCAGGAAGGATCACGGCTCGTGTGTGTTTTGTGTTCCCCAGTATCTTTCTTTTTTATTACAGTATTTTTGAATGATAAGACAATCCACATCACCATCAAGAATTTTATTATTTGTTAAGACATCAATTGTCCCACGTTTTTGTTGTCCCTTCATTATGATTATAATTACATGGCCTATATATTGTAAGTATAGTGATTATTTACAATGTCCTTTCATTGTAATTATCTATAATAATTCTCTGGACAAGTGCAAAAGGGGCCATTGTCAAAAAATGCCAATTTAGACTATGGAGTGAGAGACCTGGGTTTCATGTGCCGAAGTCTGAATTGGTATTTTTTTTACATTGGCCCATTTTTGCACCCGGCCAGAGAATTATACTGTACTGTTCTTGCACTTTCCTTTTATTGTGATTATAATTATTATAATTACATGCCACTGTGTGATTATAATAGCATTTCTCTATCATTGTGATAGTTATATTATCATAATACATTATCCCGTCACTGTGATCTGTATTTCATAATTACATTGTCCCTTTATTGTGATTTTCTATAATTGTCAGTTACATATCTGCCCTGGTGTGGCTAGACCAGAGCTTACAGGGTGTAATTTACCCATAAAAATCTGTGATGAAACTGTGGCACCATTTCTGTGATACCTCGATGTGGCCCATTGTCTTTATTCAACTTACTGACCCCACTGTAAAAAAAAAATGTGTATTTAATGGAATCTTATAGCCAGGTTACGATATTTTATTATTACAGTATTATTATTATAATTTTTTTCTTTTTTTAAGAATTCCAGTCGAGTCTTGTCTCACCCACACACTGAGCCATTGATCATTGCCCCCACCCCCTCCTGCAGACCACCTATAATGCAGTATCACTTGTTTTGGAAGAGTTACCCTTGAGAATGGCAGCCTGCGAAGATATGTTAAAAGTAATACGCAAATATGCAAGAGCAATATAATGACTTAAGAGTTGCAATGACATTAAAACTTAATACTGCAGTAGCAAACAATGAATGTGACCCGAATAATTGTAGCACCAAACCCTCAAACTTCACTTACCCTCAATGAAGTGAAATCTGTTTAATAATTCTTCATTTTCCCCCTGAGAGGCCTGATAACAATGGAAGTAATCAAAGGGTCATTAGTTTAGCACCAAAAATTCAAAGTGGGGAGAAATGCACCGAGAACTCTCATCTTACTCGGGGTATGAAAAAGTCAGTGGTAGGAACTATCGGGGCCATGCATGCCTGTTGTGAATCTCGTCCAAGACTGACACCTGGTCCACTGGCTGGTTGTGTAGGTGTTAGAGGTGGTGTACATACTGCTAGTTTAGTATTAGATATAACATGATGATGATGATGATGATGATTATAATGATGATCTCGGAATTAAGAGAGAAACTTATTGTATTTACTTCTCGACTTGGCTGACTTCTCCTCCAGGTAAACGAGACTAAATAAGGGTAGGATTTCTTAGTTTATGTATTTTATTCTCCTCGTCTTCCTCCTCTGCTTATTCTTCATTCTCTTGCCCTGTTGCTTCTTCTTGCTTTCTTCCCCATTCTCTTTCCTTCTGCTGGTCGTTGTCCTCTTCCTCACATCATGATCAAATTATTTTGGCCACGTTCTAGTAAATATTATTTGCCACAGACAAGTCACGTCCTATTGACAACAGGTGAAGTAAATACTTGAGTGTTTATGGAAATATTTAAGTGTTTAAGATCATGTATTTCAAAATAGTTACTTAAAGTGTACAAGTGAACACTTTTGCATTTATGTAAATGGTTCAAGTGGTTAAGGAGATCCTTGAGTAGTTCAGTGGTGTAAGCAGAGGGTTGTTAAGAATAGCCAGTACTGTATTGTACTTTTACTTTGCTGTATCCTGTACATGTACTCTGAATGAATACTTGTATTATAATGACCACCATTTGTATTCTAGATGCATAACTTTGTGCTCTAAGTTGAATGTGTACTTGTATTGTGCTAAGTTGTACATTGTACTCGGGATTTAAGCCGCTCAAATGCTTACATAAACTTATTGTTGTCAAAAACTTGGGCGGATATGTTTTGCTACTTTCTGTTCTTGGTTTTCCACAGTCCAATACTTCTCAAGTGAATATAGGAGGCCACAATTAAGCAACCAGAGGGAGTGCATGAAGGGAGGGGGACAGTAGTTAACCAGATGACCAAGGAAATAGTGGGAGCTGTTATAACTGACTAATCAGATGGAAAGGATAAGGTGGTAACTGTTGTAGCTGACAAGTCAGATAAAAGAAATAAAGTAGAAGGAAAGGAAGCTGTAGTATGAGAAAAGGATCTGTTGCTGATCAGTTAGAGACAAAGGGGCAGTGAGGAATACATACAGGAAAGGAATATTATAGAAGGAAGAACTAGTAGGCCAGTTTGAAAATGGTTTGATACTGAGGGTAAGGGAGTCTGTCCCACAGACAATGTCACTATTTGGTACAAGGCCACAGTAGCTTGGTAGACACAGCCCTGCCGTAGTTCAAGTTCATATTCCCGAGAATTATTTTTTAAACCTGATTCTATCATATTGGTTGGTGCATTTCTGATTTTATTTCAGGGTGTGTTTGACAATATTTTGGGGGGGTTGTAGAATTAAATGCTGGTACTGGTTAGGGGCTGTCCCTTAAATTCAAATATGTTTTCCAACTTTTTATTAATTAATCATCAATTGCTGGCAATATAATCTAAGAACTAGTCTTCATATTCAAATCCCAGCATCTTTTAGTGTTGCACATATGAAATTCAGAGCCACATTATATGTCAATCACTGCCATACACCACAGGAGAAATGTAGCTTCCTTACAGGCCAAAAGCTGTGCAGATTAAGAGGATAAGAAGTAACCTTTCCAGTGGTCAATTCCTCTCTTGGCCTTTGTTGTAGATGTCAGATGATGAAATAGTATATAGAGGGGTGTACCTGGCTAGTAAAGGGGTCATTTATGTAGTACGTATATATAAATAGAGAAGAAAGAACGAATCATAGCTCATTTTCATTTTCATGCTGAAATAATGTATATATATATATATGAACATTTATTTGGAGTTCCACAGCGATAGTGTTGATTTTTTTTTTATACAGTATAAAAATAATGGATTTCCGTTTTTAGGCTGCCGGCAACCAAGTGTTGAAGCATATTCAATTACTGTACAGGTTGTAGACCGCAATCCTGATGATCCCTTACTTTTTGTCTCCTTTTGTCTTATTGTATTTTCTCTACACAGAAATGAGATGTTGGATAGGTACGAGTTTCTTGTGTTACATATATGTGGACATTTTCTTCTTTTTTGTTTATACTGCAGTCTTCTGTATCTGATAAAAAACTTGTGAAGAACACCCTGAGGGGTAAACTTTGCCACATCCAGCAATTTCAGTTGTAGGATCAGCATTTCCTCCTCTTAACAATGTGTTGGACTATAAGTTAAAGGTAATTAGAAATCACCTCTGTGAATGTGGTATAGTCGAGAAATGCATTAAAGGCCTTTAAATCTCTAATGTGAATTCAGCAGACTGAAGACAAACATCAAAGCTTAATGGTTATGACAGAAGTGACATTAGTAATTTCTAAAAACTCGACCCAAGTCTCAGTGTAGTTGGAGTAAGCTTATGACACAGTAACCCTTTTAATATGGTAGTGGAAACATCCATAAAAGTTTCAAGTTTTGGATAAAAAGACTTTTGCCAACAACTTTTGGAGATGAATCTGCTAAGGGGACTTTTCAATGCTTGTTCTTCTTGGGCTGTTGGTTTGTGTTTTTAGTTATTGTGGCTGCTTCTGATGTGAATATGAACCAGGAACTATGGTGGTAGAAATTTTGTTGGTTGGCTATTTGGAGTAATTGTATGGTTAGGGGATGGTATTATATAGCCAGATCTCTGAATTTGTGGATAGAGCAATCTCATGTTAGTCTATGACAATGATGGTGTACTGTATAGAGATGACCGGAGAATGGCTAATAATTACCGGGTATGTTTTGAATTTTAAGAAAAGTCTGGGTTATTGTTTTGTACAGAATTTATGGAAGTTTGGCAGACAGTGATGTCCAGAATTCATGGGAGTTTGGTTGGTAAGGATGTATGGAATCGGATGAAGTTTTGTCGAGTGATGTACAGAATTTAAAGGAGTACAAGTTAGATGAGGATACCTATGAAAGATTTAAATCCTAGCAATCGTCCTTCCAAGCCCCCCCCCCTCCCCATCAGTCTTGTTTTTTACTACGTGTACTGTATATGTGAACGTAGCTTTTCCTGGAATAAAAAAAAATCGCCGTATCTTTGGTGTATTGTACATTCTAGGGAATTGCTGGTAGGGTAGGGTGTCTTTATTTATTTGTTCTAGTTTGCTCACAGTTCTTAAAAATAAAAAAAGCTTTTACAGAACTTTATATACAAAATGCCTTTTTTTTGAGTGTAGAGGTGATGCATAATAACCTTTTTTATTATTAAAAATGGGGACCAAAAGATAGGCTGCAAAGCTCTTCTTAATTGTAATATTTATTTTATTTTTTATTTCTTGTTTTTTTTTGTCAGACATCATTTGGCAAACATTGTTTTTGTTGGTCTTGTGTTCAGAGGACAGAGATGCAGTAGATAAATAAGAGAGATGTAGAGAGACCTGACAAACTTATTATTCTATGAAAGATTATACAAGGCTGCAGTATATGTAGAGACCAGTGTTACAGCTGTGGGGCAATACAACACTAAAATGTATTCACACCTATTCTCCAGTTTGACATGACAGGGCTTGTACTAATGTTTACAGATATGTTCATCAGATGGTAAGAACAGTAAGATATCATACATAAATGTGTCGAGACCTGGACTCCAGCAGTCTCCAATTCAAGACTTGTTCAAAATTTCTTATACAATATTGTAATACATGAATAGATGTGTGTGTGTAGATAGCTGTTTACAGGTATTCCTGAATGTACTGTACCTTGGATAGGTCTCTCTCTCGAGCATACCATTGTGTACCAAGTGTCTTTAACCTTGGTGTAAGTGCAGTGTACCATGGATTGATATGTGTATGTTACTATCCTGGCTAGGGGGGGGGTCTCTGTCCTCACCACACACTGACTACTGTATCAATTTCTTTTGCCTTGATGTGATGACCTATTTACCATACATTAATATTTAACTATGTATAGTCATGACTGTACTGTACATGTATAGTCAGGCTATACAGCTGTATGGTCAGGACTACATGCATCATGTATAGTCAAGGCCATAACATGTATAGTCAAGGCTGTGACATGTATGGTCCAGGCTATACATGTGTATGGTCAGGACTATAGACATCATATTATGGTCAGGATTATACATATGTATGGTCAGGATTATACATACCATGTATGGTCAAGGATTATACATACCATGTATGGTCAGGACTATATATCCTATATAGTCTGGACTATACATTTCTGTATGGTCGACTCAGGATGTCAGAACTTATGTATCATAACCATCTTATATAAATGCTGTGTAAAAAATAAAAAAAAAGTTAATATAATATGTAAAAAAAAAGCTTAAAAGTTATAAATAATAAAAAGTAGAAAATCCACAATTCATATATATATATATTTTTGCTTTACAGTTGGGGCATATAGGGGTAGAGAAATCCTGTATGTTTAACGGGAATGTAAACAAAACAAAAAGGGCTGTCAGAGAGGTGTACCATAAAAGGGATATTTTTTTTAAAGGAAATCAATGTCACTGATTTCTTCTATGATGATATTTTGAGAACGGTTGTGTTGGTTCATGCTCACATTAAAATAAAATAATCCGCGGGGGTTACATTGAATACTGTGTTTATTTTTTCTGGGTTAAATCCCTGTTTTTGAGGGATTTATAAAATATCTTTAGGTGGATTGTGCCAGAAAATCCATAAGAATGATACAAAAACAATCCACTTGTTATATATATATTACTTGACAACTGGCAGTCCTTACTGTAACTTAACACAAAATACAAAGATCTAAATAAAAATGACAAAATTGAAAACAATATTATGCACTTTTATTGATACCTTTTTATTGTTTCGACATGCTAAAATATATATATACTGTATATATATATAATTTGAAAAGGAGAGAGATGTACAAAGATATTTATGACCAAAATTTTTTTTTTCTTGGGTGTCTCAGGGGTTTAGCAAGTAATCTTTGATTACCTCAAGGAGTTGCAACCCTGTGTTAAAGTAGTAGTAGAGATGCTGCGACAGAACTTCTACTACGAAACAATCTTGTAAAGGATTGCCAACACAGTTTTATGTCAGGGCGCTCCTGCTTAACACAATTGCTCAAGGTATTGGATATTTAGACCCATATTCTGGAACGGGATTGGTAATATCGACAATATATACCTAGATTTTGCCAAGGCTTTCGACAGTGTACCCTATGAAAGGTTGAAAATCAAACTGGAAGGGTACGGAATTCGGGGAAGTGTCCTAGCGTGGATAGAAGACTTTCTACATGACCGAAAGCAGTGTGTAGTGAGCGATTAATGGCACAAAATCATCATCTGTACCTGTCAAGCAGGGTAACAGAGGGGAGGGTAGTGTATTGGGACCGCTGTTTGTTTGTTTCCTAAATGACATGCCTGGCGTACACTTCTCCATACAAATGTTTGCGGGTAATGCCAAGTTATTTCGGGAAATTGAGAACCAAGCCGACTGTGAAGAGCTGCAGAAGGATCTCCGTGAGCTCCAAGAATGATCGAAGAAATGGCTGCCGAGATTCAATGTCACAAAGTGTAAGAGGATGCACCTGGGGCATATCAACGGTAAGGTGGAGTATCATATGTCCCAACGGGATGAAAAAACTGCACTATTTAAGACAATGTGAGAAGGACCTAGGTGTGTATGTTGACAATGAGCTGAAGTTCTCGGGCCATTGCGAGAAGAAGGTAAATCAGGCAAATAAATTATTAGGTCTTATCAATATTTTTTTCATATGCCTCGCGATCTATTTATTTATCTAGAATTATACTGTATATATACTGTATTGGTAATATCGTCCCTCCATCCCATCTATCCCCCCCTCTCCCACCTATACTGTCAATGACACTACAGTATATAATTTGCCATGAAAGGTTTGACATGATGGGGATGTGGAGGATGGCCCAATTAAACTTCCATGGTTATTAATTTGTGTATTCGTGTTGTGATAATATCAGTTCAATTTTACTATTTCAATTCATCGTTTTGCAGTTAACTGGATCTTTTATTTATTTTTAATACAGTAATTTTTGCATAAATTGAATAAATTATTTTTGTTTTCAAAGATTTCAGTCAGCTTTAGGGGTAACTGTGATAAAACATCTCTTTGTACATTAAGAAAACTCAAAACTACAGTAGGTTATAAATCATGAGAATAATACAGAGACATAAGAGGGTGAGGGGTGAGATCCCAAACTGCAGCAAGAGAGACTACAGCATGGGTTAAGAACTACATTAAGACACTACAGCATGATTTAGGTACAGTAAGACACACTACAATATGGGTTAAGAATAGAGGTGGCAGGTGTCAGGCCATATTGCAAGGAAAACAACTAGATGACAATATACCAGACAGACAGAAGGAGTCTGGAGGTAGTCCACGCTAAAGAAGGCTTTAGGAAGGTTCTTACAGGAGTGCATGGTGGAGGTCTTCATACTGCACAGTACTGGATTGAAGATGATGACAACGACTATGATGATATAACGTGATGGCATAATAATAAGTGTAACTATATCATAGATAACACACACACACAAAATATACATCACTGGTGGTAGAGTGGTAATACGCGTGACTCTCACTATTATGTCCTGGGTTCGAGTCCTTACTTGAGCCACATGTGAGAAAGTTGTTATTTAGTGTGACCCCCACAAAACACCTTTGGTTTCCTCCTGTAAAAACACTAGACAATAAAGTTCGTAATAGAGTAACAAAGAACATACCAACCACCCAAACGGCTGAGTGGCAAAATGAGAAATTAAAATTAAATTATAATCTCCATGCGTGGACAAGAAAAATATTTCAACAAACATGCACATTAACACACAGTAAAATGAACAGATCTGTGACTAACCTTTATTCTAAAACTTGGGCTTCTAATCAATACGTCAACCTCGACTCCACAAAAAAGCTCCTCGTCGAATGAGTTCTTGGCAAGCACTGACAAAGATGTGTGTCATGGCAGCAGAGATACCTCCTACCCTGGCCTATCTGGTTCTCAATGTCTTATGGTACACGTCCAGGCGATATCCAGTACTGCAAAATGTGTGTGTGAAAAGAACCAGAACTGTCAGGTGCATATCTTTGTAGCTGAAAGGATACAAAATATATATAAAGAGACAAGAGTTAATCTATACATATTTGATTAGGTCTAGAATCACTTGAAACGGTGGTCCCCAAACTCATTTCACCTTAAGATCAACCACCCTAATGCTTACATAATCTAATCTAACCTAACCTCGAGGTATCGTTAGGGCAGTTTATCTTCAGATGAAATAAGCTGGAGAGGGTAAATCTTCAGGTGATCTTAGCTCTATTTTCAGACAGCCACCGTCACACGCCTCAAAATCACTGCCAATTTTACATCCGTACAACTCCAACATGAAAAGAGTGCAAGTCCTAACTATGAAACGCCCACACTATGAGAACACTTACAAAAATAAATAGTTATTTAGTTCTGAGTTCTGTCACACACACACACACACACAGGTGCAGCATTACCAATGGAAACTGTAGAGACAGCAACCTTGAATAACCTCCAGTTATGCTGACGCAAAAGTTTAACAGTGTCTACGGGTCTCTGAAACTCGACAGCTTAGGTGCTTCTTCATCAATACACTTATTGAAACTGCTTACCTGTGGAGGACGTAAACAGGTAACAAACAAATCAGTCAATGAGTTCGATTTTGAATACAAAATACTGTAAAATTTTATACGGAGAATAGTTACTGATATGTTCATCCTTTTGACACTATGGTGCAAGGCAGATAGATTCAGCAGTAACCATAAAGTTTATCCGTATGTGCTGCCATTTATTCCTTCACACTGCTGTAACTGATGTGTTCTGCTATGGTATTCCCTCTCACACCAAGGCTCTACCTGGTTCACTCACCACCACCATCAACCCCTCAGCAGCACCTCCTCCCCCATAACGCCCTGGTTATGGTTATGGTTTTATGTATAGTTTGTGAGTGAGTGAGGGACGAAGCCTAAAGGAGACAGAGGGGGAAGAGAGGAATGATAACTAGCAGCATACACATTAGCAACAAGACATACTCTCACTTGTGTATGTGTGTGTTCGTTCACTTTATCTATGACGTGCCAGAGATCCGGGATAAGACTTGGCCATAGCCCACTTGATTATACTGTACCTCAGTTACGAAAGATTACACTAGCGGATGTTGTCACACCAGCACCTGGATAACGGCCGTCCGCACCACCCCGACCAGGTAGACTGACCAACATTCGCAAGCCAACAAGTTACTCTTAAGACAAACATTCACACAGTAGAAGACTTATTATAACTGGCTTTATCATCCAACCACAGTACAGTACCATTTGTTTGTGATATCCATAGAGGTAAATATTATCACTGGTTAAACCTTTCCTTTGGTCATAGGTTTGGTTGTGGTGTGGTTGTGGAGTGGGTGTTGTATGGATGTGATATGGGTACGATGTGGATGAGGTATACTGTAAGTGTGGTGTGGGTGTGGTATAGATATGGTGTGGATGTGGTATAGGTATGGTGTGCATGTGGTATAGGTATGGTGTGGATGTGTTATAGGTGCAGTGTAAGTGTGGTGTAAGTAGAGTTTGAGAGTGGTATACAGGGTAGGGCTGGCCTCGACATGAGTAGTATAACAAGTGTTACTGTGTACGCACAGGCAGGTAATGGACACTGATCTTCACTACACGCAACAAAACATTCTCAAACCAAAAATAACTTCAAAAACCTATTAAAATAAAAAATCAGTATGAAAAAATGGGTCACTGTCAGGTCAAACAATGTTAAGCAAAGAGGAAGAATAATAAAGGTTAAAAAAAAATATATATCATTTCTTAATCGAGAGAATAAAAACAGGAACAAGAGAAAAAAGTGTATATAATTTTTTGGGGGCCATAACTAAACAAACTGTACAAAAGGATTATAAAATAACTAAGGCCACCAAAAGTCCAATAAAAATGAAAAGGAAAATATGAAAATTATCGAAACAGCCCAAGAAAGATTTCCAGTCAATTAGTTTTGCTTAAGTAAGAAATAACTAATAGTTCTGCCAGTATTACAGTACAAGTTATAAGGATTACCATGGTGTCTAGGACGGGTTATCATTATAAAAAGGTCACCGATTCAGTCAGTACTTCGTCAGTTATAAAAGGTTTTGAAGAACCAGAATACTCTAGGCAGTCAAGAGGCAGTGAGGAGGGCACAACATTCGACCGCCTACACTACTCCAGCTTGTAAAGTTGAAACACGTTTACTGCTGGGTGGACTGTGAATGCCTCAGAATCGAATCAGCAACAGTGGGGGTGAGTGTTGTATTCCACCTGGTCGTTACATCCCCACACGTCCTTTTAAAATCACACCATCGGTGGACAGGTCAGTCAGTACAAGATCACAGGGACCAAAGAGCGCCTCAATTGGACCGCCAAGACTTAAGAGAAGACCCTGAAATAAACAGTAATAATAAATATATGAGCTTAATACAGACTGAAGGCGATAATTACACATGCAAGGGATAACTGAGTATATCCTGTACGTGCGAGCGTGTGTATCAAAATACATCCGTGTCTCCCTATCGCAATTAAAACACCAAAGGCCGCCACCTCTCTCTCTCTCTGTCGTATTTAGATAAACTACACAGCCTGTTGAGGGGGAATCTCTATTACGAACCTTTGAGGAACCCGATCCCGTATTCACTATTTCCACGAACACCTTAGAGAATCCGGATCTCTTATTCCCTATGTACTATCGTGCACGAAAGTCGTGTCCACTACCCAGCCACAGTGAGGGTTCGAATTGCCTTGAGTTTGAAGTTTCGAAACAGCTGGAGGAAATGCTATGGTCGGCCAACAGATGTTGCCCACTGTAGTGTGTGTGTGTGGGGGGGGGGATAGAGGAGGTGGGGGTTAGTCTAGTAACAGGCTGTGTGTAGGTGGAGCATAACATCGTGAATTACTGATAACAATAAGAATGTCATGAAGATAGTTAATATTATTAAGCATGGTGAGAGATGTGTAACTGGTAAATAAAAGCACTACAACGACCATATCTCTGCCGTTCATGGCTACGACGGTGCGACTGATGGGCACACAGTAAAAGTCACGGAGAATACACAAGTTGTTACCAGGGTTGGCGCCACCCACACTAGGGGAAAGAGTTGATGTCGAACACTGAAACATGCCGAGGTCTCATTCCTACCATCATTGTCACCAACAGGTAAGTCACATTAATTTGTTAGCATAGCACATGTCGTCCTTATACTATTGCAGGGTGTCCCATGAGTGACAGCAGATATTTGTAGAGGTGAAAAAATATGTGATATTGAGTTGAAAATCTTCTATACACATAAGCATTTTTCGGTTTACTTTAGGCGTGATCATTAGAGGTACGGCAGTGGTGGCGGCAACATGTGTGTGTGTGGTCATACAGTATTTGATCGCTATTTCATCATGCAGAACCTCTACCTATGGGAATATGTCAACCTGTCGTTTGTATCATGAGTTCTGAGTGGCTGGTCACCACAAAGGAAGCGCTGAACCTGTATCGAGAGTTTTGAGTGGCTGGGAACCACAAACGAAGCGCTGAATCAGGAGTCGAGCTTGGAGCCACATTTCCCATTATTTCCTGCAGAAGCAACTCAGTTTTTCTGTTAGTGAGCATTTACTTGTAATATCCGGTCCTTATCATTACAAGAGCGTCGGTTAGATAGAAGTTTCAATCGGGTGGTTCAGTGTCTGGGAGTCGAGCTCTCAGTTGTCACTTTGGAAGGTATCAGTACTTTCTTATGGTGTCAAATTAAGCAAAACAAATATGGCCACGCCAGCCATCCGATTAAGTGTTATTACTAAGGTTCGCAAGTGACGCTATATATCATGTGCTTCAACACTACAAGAGCGTATGTTCGTACTGGAGATGGTTCAGTGTGTGGTGGAGATGTGGATGAACTTTAGACCAGGGATAGCCAGACGTGGAGGAAGGGAGCCGGCCAGTAGTGAGACGGTCGAGGCGATTAGTGGATGTGTGACGGAAGTTAACGTTTACAAAATTCTCCTAAATTAATACATCCAATTGTCAAGGAATATTGAAATACAGACGCCATCATGTGTGTGTTGGTGTTGAAAAATATAAGGTATGTCGCCGTGTATATTTCCCTTACAACTTATTTCTCTCTCCAATCTACGTCAATTCGATAGCCCATTAATTGTATAGAAATGTTGATGACTGGGACTTAATTATACTGAATGATCTTGACAGCTTCACTGGGGTAGAAATCCATTTCAACGTGATTTGGTTGTAGGAGTTTAAAGTTAGGTACCAGAACAAGGCGACCACCCACGCTGATTAACCCGACTTTCTCCCATAGACCATTATCCGGTTTAGCATTTATACGGAATCCATGAGCGTTTTAAATCCCAGTGTAAGAGGCGGTGTTACCTTGTTCACCTGACAGTCTAATATTGTAGCCAGGAACAAGCAGATCCATCTTGAGTACATCAGTTGGTCTCTGTGGAGGAATGGTGGCGGTGGGGAAGTGTTTATAGTGGTGATGGTGATGAGGAAGTGTTTATAGTGGTGGTGGTGGGGAAGTGGGAGTGTCTGTGGTGGTGGTGGGGAAGTGTCTGTGGTGGTGGTGAAGTGTCTGTGGTGGCGGTGATGTGTCTGTGGTGGTGGTGGGGAAGTGTCTGTGGTGGTGGTGGGGAAGTGGAAGTGTCTGTGGTGGTGGTGAAGTGTGTGTGGTGGTGGCGGTGGGGAAGTGTCTGTGGTGGTGGTAGGTAACTCACTTGCCAACCTCCAATCACCAGTGTAAAGGTGATATTTTCTACTAGTAGAATAATATACTTTTGTGTTATAAATTATTACATAGTCAAGTGAAGTATAATGGTCAAATAAATAGTTTACTTCCCATTATCACCGTATTTACTGTGTTGGGAAAACAATATTTGTGACCTTCGCAAGATATTCACTGATATTTAGGGAAATGAAGAAGAGAAATTAAAGAATATCACTATCAGAAAAGAGGATGTTCTTAAGAAGATAAATAAATTAAAGAAGACAAAATCCCCAGGGCCGGATGAAATTTTCCCTCGAGTTTTGAAAGAGTGTAAGGAACAGATTAGCGGACCCCTCGTAAATTTATTTACAAAATCATTAGACACGGGAGTTGTGCCAGACTTGTGGAAACAGGCAAATGTAGTACCCATATTCAAAGAGGGTGACAGAATCAGCGTCAAATTACCGGCCGATTAGTTTGACGTTAGTAGTGGGGAAATTTCTTGAATCAATTATAGCAAATAACATCCGATCGCATTTAGAGAAAAACAAATTAATCTACGATTCTCAACAAGGGTTTACAAAGGGAAAATCTTGTCTAAAAATGAGCTGACGTTTTTCTTAGGAAAGTCTTCGAGGTAGTAGGTAATGACGAAAATTACGATGTTATTTACTTAGACTTTAGCAAAGCATTTGACGGAGTACCGCATCAGAGGCTTCTGAGAAAAGTTAAGGCTCGTGGTATCGAGGGAAGTTTTAAATTGGATAAAACCATGGCTTACCGATAGAACACAGAGGGTCAGCGTAGATGGTGTTAAATCTGAGTGGGGCTGTGTAACCAGTGGGGTTCCCCAGGGGTCAGTACTGGGCACACTCTTGTTCATAATCTACATAAACGATCTAGATACTGGGATCAGCAGTGACATAAGTAAGTTTGCGGATGACACCAAAATAAGGCTGCAGATTAATTCAGGGAAGGATGCAAATGCCCTACAGGAAGATTTAAATAAACTGCAGGAACGGACAGTAAAATGGCAAATGAAATTCAACACCAGCAAATGCAGCGTACTTAATATTGGAAGAACAAATACTGTCAATATATGCAGCCTTAACAACATCAACCTAGAGAAGTCGACTAGTGAAAGAGACTCAGGGGTACTTGTAAGCACGGACCTACGGCCTAGAAAACAGTGCGTTAATGTTCGAAATAAGGCAAGCATGAACCGGCTGGATAAGTCAAAGTTAACCAGGTTGGTTCATGTATATTATTATTAATCACCAGCAATTAGATATTTATAATAACGTAGAA
>NW_024716717.1:0-11584 GCF_018991925.1 Homarus americanus | reverse complement strand
TAGGACTGCTTTTAGTGTCCTGATGGCCCAGAGGTAGCGTTCCCCGGTCACAATTATAAGATCGTGGGTTCAAATCCTGGTGGTGGTGAGGTGTTGATTATATGTAGAAGTCCGCGTGCTATATTGGGCTAATGAAATATATATGGATCCTCGTGTTTCCAAGCCGGATTTGGTAAAACATTGCTCTGATCACCTAAGTGACACGGGTGGTTCCCTATAGTGGTTCACAGCGCCATAAGCTCGTTGAACAGGTTTTGTGTGAAATATAGCAGAGTCTAGGACTGCTTTTATTGTCCTGGTGGCCCAGAGGTAGCGTTCCCCAGTCACAATTATAAGATCGTGGGTTCAAATCCTGGTGGGGTGAGGTGTTGATTATATGAAGAAGTGCTCGTGCTTTATTGGGCTAATGAAATATATATGGATCCTCGTGTTTCGAAGCTGCATTTGGTAAAACGTTGCTCTGATCACTTAAGTGTCACGGGTGGTCTCCATTAGAGGTTCACGGCACCATAAGCTCGTTGAACAGGCTTTGTGTGAAATATAACAGAGTCTAGGACTGCTTTTAGTGTCCTGATGGCCCAGAGGTAGCGTTCCCCGGTCACAATTATAAGATCTTGGATTCGAATCCTGGTGAGGTGAGGTGTTGATTATACGAAGAAGTCCGCATGCTTTATTGGTATAATGAAATATATTTGGATCCTCGTGTTTCGAAACCCCATTTGGTAAAACGTTGTTATGATTACCTAAGCGGCACGGGTGGTCCCCATTAGAGGTTCATGGCGCCATAAGCTCTTTGAATAGGCTTTGTGTGAAATATAGCAGAGTCTAGGACTGCTTTTATTGTCCTGGTGGCCCAGAGATAGCGTTCCCCGGTCACAATTATAAGATCGTGGGTTCAAATCCTGATGGTGGTGAGGTGTTGATTATATGTAGAAGTCCGCGTGCCTTATTGGGCTAATGAAATATATATGGATCCTCGTGTTTCCAAGCCGGATTTGGTAAAACATTGCTCTGATCACCTAAGCGACACGGGTGGTTCCCTATAGTGGTTCACAGCGCCATAAGCTCGTTGAACAGGTTTTGTGTGAAATATAGCAGAGTCTAGGACTGCTTTTATTGTCCTGGTGGCCCAGAGGTAGCATTCCCCAGTCACAATTATAAGATCGTGGGTTCGAATCCTGGTGGGGTGAAGTGTTGATTATATGAAGAACTGCGCGTGCTTTATTGGGCTAATGAAATATATATGGATCCTCGTGTTTCAAAGCTGCATTTGATAAAAACGTTGCTCTGATCACCTAAGTGTCACGGGTGGTCTCCATTAGAGCTTCACGGCACCATAAGCTCGTTGAACAGGCTTTGTGTGAAATATAACAGAGTCTAGGACTGCTTTTAGTGTCCTGATGGCCCAGAGGTAGCGTTCCCCGGTCACAATTATAAGATCATGGGTTCAAATCCTGGTGGTGGTGAGGTGTTGATTATATGTAGAAGTCCGCGTGCTTTATTGGGCTAATGAAATATATATGGATCCTCGTGTTTCCAAGCCGGATTTGGTAAAACATTGCTCTGATCACCTAAGCGACACGGGTGGTTCCCTATAGTGGTTCAAAGCGCCATAAGCTCGTTGAACAGGTTTTGTGTGAAATATAGCAGAGTCTAGGACTGCTTTTATTGTCCTGGTGGCCCAGAGGTAGCGTTCCCCGGTCACAATTATAAGATCGTGGATTCGAATCCAGGTGAGGTGAGGTGTTGATTATACGAAGAAGTCCGCGTGCTTTATTGGTCTAATGAAATATATTTGGATCCTCGTGTTTCGAAACCCCATTTGGTAAAACGTTGTTATGATTACCTAAGCGGCACGGGTGGTCCCCATTAGAGGTTCATGGCGCCATAAGCTCTTTAAACAGGCTTTGTGTGAAATATAGCAGAGTCTAGGACTGCTTTTATTGTCCTGGTGGCCCAGAGATAGCGTTCCCCGGTCACAATTATAAGATCGTGGGTTCAAATCCTGGTGGTGGTGAGGTGTTGATTATATGTAGAAGTCCGCGTGCTTTATTGGGCTAATGAAATAAATATGGATCCTCGTGTTTCCAAGCCGGATTTGGTAAAATATTGCTCTGATCACCTAAGCGACACGGGTGGTTCCCTATATTGGTTCACAGCGCCATAAGCTCGTTGAGCAGGTTTTGTGTGAAATATAGAAGAGTCTAGGATTGCTTTTATTGTCCTGGTGGCCCAGAGGTAGCGTTCCCCGGTCACAATTATAAGATCGTGGATTCGAATCCTGGTGGGGTGAGGTGTTGATTATATGTTGAAGAGCACGTGCTTTATTGGGCTAAAGAAATATATATGGATCCTCGTGTTTCGAAGTCGGATTTGGTAAACCTTTGCTCTGGTCATCTAAGCGGCACGTGTGGTCCCCATTAGAGGTTCACAGTGCCATAAGCTCGTTGAACAGGCTTTGTGTGAATTATAACAGAGTCTAGGACTGCTTTTAGTGTCCTGGTAGCCCAGAGGTAGCGTTCCCAGGTCACAATTAGAAGATCGTGGGTTCGAATCCTGGTGAGGTGAGGTGTTAATTATATGAAGAAGTCCGCGTGCTTTATTGGGCTAATGAAATATATGTGGATCCTCGTGTTTCGAAGCTGCATTTGGGAAAACGTTGCTCTGATCACCTAAGCAGCACGTGTGGTCCCCATTAGAGGTTCACGGCACCAAAAGCTCGTTGAACAGGCTCTGTGTGAAATATAACAGAGTGTAGGACTGCTTTTAGTGTCCTGATGGCCCAGAGGTAGCGTTCCCCAGTCACAATTATAAGATCGTGGGTTCGAATCCTGGTGGGGTGAAGTGTTGATTATATGAAGAACTGCGCGTGCTTTATTGGGCTAATGAAATATATATGGATCCTCGTGTTTCAAAGCTGCATTTGATAAAAACGTTGCTCTGATCACCTAAGTGTCACGGGTGGTCTCCATTAGAGCTTCACGGCACCATAAGCTCGTTGAACAGGCTTTGTGTGAAATATAACAGAGTCTAGGACTGCTTTTAGTGTCCTGATGGCCCAGAGGTAGCGTTCCCCGGTCACAATTATAAGATCATGGGTTCAAATCCTGGTGTGGTGAGTGAGTGTTGATTATATGTAAGTCAACATTAGCTGTTGGGCTAATGAAATATATGGATCTCGTGTTTCCAAGCGGTTGGGTAGACATTACTCTGATCACCTAGTACGGGTGGTTCCTATAGTAGTTCTGGCGCCATAAGCTCGTTAGACAGGTTTTGTGTGATATGTAGAGTCTAGGACTTCTTTATTGTCCTAGTGGCCCCAAGTGGCGTTCCCGGTCTGATATAAGATAAGTGGATTAGATCACCTGGTAGGGAGGTAGGTGTTGATTATCTGAAGGATCCGCGTGCTTTATTGGTCCCCATGAAATATATTTGGATCCTCGGTAATTTGAGCCGCGGTAAAACGTTGCTCTAATCTAAGCGGCCAGGTGGTTCATTAGAAGGTTCAAGCGCCATCGCTCGGTAAAATAGACTTTGAATGTGAAATATAACAGAGTCTAGGACTACTTTTAGTGACCTGGTGGCCCAGAGGCAGCGTTCCCCGGTCACTATTATAAGATCGTTGGTTTGAATACTGGTGGGGTGAGGTGTTGATTATATGTAGAAGCCGCGTGCTTTATTGGGCTAATGAAATATATATGGATCCTTGCGTTTCGAAGCTGCATTTGGTAAAACATTGCTCTGATCACCTAAGTGGCACGGGTGGTCTGCATTAGAGGTTCACGGCACCATAAGCTCGTTGAACAGGCTCTGTGTGAAATAGAACAGAGTCCAGGACTGCTTTTAGTGTCCTGATGGCCCAGAGGTAGCGTTCCCCGGTCACAATTATAAGATCGTGGGTTCGAATCCTGGTGGGGTGAGGTGTTGATTATATGTAGAAGTCCGCGTGCTTTATTGGGCTAATGAAAAATATATGGATCCTCGGGTTTCGAAGCCGCATTTGGGAAAACGTTGCTCTGATCACGTAAGCGGCACGGGGGGTCCCCATTAGAGGTTCACGCCGCCATAAGCTCGTTGAACAGGCTTTGTGTGAAATATAGCAGAGTCTAGGAATGCTTTTAGTGTCCTGGTGGGCCAGAAGTAGCGTTCCCCGGTCACAATTAGAAGATTGTGGGTTCGAATCCTGGTGGGGTGAGGTGTTTATTATATGAAGAAGTCCGCGTGCTTTATTGGGCTAATGAAATATATATGGACCCTCGTGTTTCGAAGCCGGATTTGGTAAAAGGTTACTCTGACCACCTATGTGATACGGGTCGTCCCCATTAGAGGTTCACGGCGCCATACGCTCGTTGAACAGGCTTCGTGTGAAATATAACACAGTCTTGGACTGCTTTTAGTATCCTTGTGGTCCAGAGGTATCGTTCCCCGTATCACAGTCGTGGGCTCGTGGGCCGTGAGTTCGAATCCTGGCGGGGTGAGGTGTTGAATGTATGTAGAAGTCAGCGTGCTTTATTGGGCTAATAAAATATACAGTCCTGTTTAAGCGGATTTAATAAAACATTGCTCTGATCACCCTAAAACATTTGGTGGTTCCTATAATCGGATTTTAACACTGCAGCTCATTGAACAGGTTTGTGTGAAATACTTAGAGTCTAGGACTGCTTTATTGTCCTGAGTGGCCCAGGGGTAGCGTTCTGGTCACAATTATAAGATCGTGGGTTCGAATCCTGGTGGGGTGAGGTGTTGATTATATGAAGAAGTCTGTGTTCTTTATTGGGCTAATGAAATATATATGGATCCTCGTGTTTCGAAGCCGCATTTGGTAAAACGTTGCTCTGATCACCCAAGTGGCCCGGGTGGTCCCCATTAGAGGTTCACGGCGCCATAAGCTCGTTGAACAGGCTTTGTGTGAAATATAGAAGAGTCTAGGACTGCTTTTAGTGACCTGGTGGCCCAGAGGCAGCGTTCCCCGGTCACTATTATAAGATCGTTGGTTTGAATCCTGGTGGGGTGAGGTGTTGATTATATGTAGAAGTCCGCGTGCTTTATTGGGCTAATGAAATATATATGGATCCTCGCGTTTCGAAGCTGCATTTGGTAAAACATTGCTCTGATCACCTAAGTGGCACGGGTGGTCTCCATTAGAGGTTCACGGCACCATAAGCTCGTTGAACAGGCTCTGTGTGAAATATAACAGAGTCTAGGACTGCTTTTAGTGTCCTGATGGCCCAGAGGTAGTGTTCCCCGGTCACAATTATAAGATCGTGGATTCGAATCCTGATGAGGTGAGGTGTTGATTATATGAAGAAGTCCGCATGCTTTATTGGGCTAATGAAATATATATGGATCCTTGTGTTTCGAAGCTGCATTTGGTAAAACGTTGCTCTGATCACCTAAGCAGCACGGGTGGTCCCCATTAGAGGTTCATGGCGCCATAAGCTCTTTGAACAGGCTTTGTGTGAAATATAGCAGAGTCTAGGACTGCTTTCATTGTCCTGGTGGCCCAGAGATAGCGTTCCCCGGTCACAATTATAAGATCGCGGGTTCAAATCCTGGTGGTGGTGAGGTGTTGATTATATGTAGAAGTCAGCGTACTTTATTGGGCTAATGAAATATATATGGATCCTCGTGTTTCCAAGCCGGATTTGGGAAAACGTTGCTCTGATCACGTAAGCGGCCAGGGTGGTCCCAATTAGAGGTTCACGGCGCCATAAGCTCGTTGAAGAGGCTTTGTGTGAAATATAGGAGAGTCTAGGACTGCTTTTAGTGTCCTGGTGGCCCAGAGGTAGCGTTCCCCGGTCACTATTATAAGATCGTTGGTTTGAATCCTGGTGGGGTGAGGTGTTGATTATATGTAGAAGTCCGCGTGCTTTATTGGGCTAATGAAATATATATGGTCCTCGTGTTTCGAAGCCAGATTTGGAAAAACATTGCTCTGATCACCTAAGCGGCATGGGTGGTCCCCATTAGAGGTTCACGGCGCCATAAGCTCGTTGAACAGGCTTTGTGTGAAATATAACAGAGTCTAGGACTGCTTTTAGTGTCCTGATGGCCCAGAGGTAGTGTTCCCCGGTCACAATTATAAGATCGTGGGTTCGAATCCTGGTGGGATGAGGTGTTGATTATATGTAGAAGTCCGCGTGATTTATTGGGCTAATGAAATATATATGGATCCTCGTGTTTCGAAGCCGGATTTGGTAAAACGTTGCTCTGATCACCTAAGCTGCCCGGGTGGTCCCCATATGAGGTTCACGGCGCCATAAGCTCGTTGAACATGCTTTGTGTGAAATATAACAGAGTCTAGGACTGCTTTTAGTGTCCTGGTGGCCCAGAGGTAGCGTTCCCCAGTCACAATTATAAGATCGTGGGCTCGAATCCTGGTGGGGTGAGGTGTTGATTATATGAAGAAGTGCGCGTGCTTTATTGGGCAAATGAAATATATATGGATCCTCGTGTTTCGAAGCTGTATTTGGTAAAACGTTGCTCTGATCACCTAAGTGTCACGGGTGGTCTCCATTAGAGGTTCACGGCACCATAAGCTTGTTGAACAGGCTTTGTGTGAAATATAACAGAGTCTAGGACTGCTTTTAGTGTCCTGATGGCCCAGAGGTAGCGTTCCCCGGTCACAATTATAAGATCGTGGGTTCAAATCCTGGTGGTGGTGAGAATTATTGATTCCATGCAAAGAAGTCAGCGTGCTTATTGGGCTAATGAAATATATGGATCCTCGTGTTTCCAAAGCCGATTTGGTAAACATTGCTCCTGATCACCTATACGACACAGGTGGTTCCTATAGTGGTTCACAGCGCCATAACCGTTGAACAGGTTTTGTGTGAAATATAGCAGAGTCTAGGACTGCTTTTATTGTCCTGTTTGGCCCCAGGGTATCGTTCCCCCGGTCACAATTATAAGGTCAATGGATTCCAGAATCTGGTGAGGTGAGGTGTTGATTATACGAAGAAGTCCGCATGCTTTATTGGTCTAATGAAATATATTTGGATCCTCGTGTTTCGAAACCCCATTTGGTAAAACGTTGTTATGATTACCTAAGCGGCACGGGTGGCCCCCATTAGAGGTTCATGGCGCCATAAGCTCTTTGAACAGGCTTTGTGTGAAATATAGCAGAGTCTAGGACTGCTTTTATTGTCCTGGTGGCCCAGAGATAACGTTCCCCGGTCACATTTATAAGATCGTGGGTTCAAATCCTGGTGGTGGTGAGGTGTTGATTATATGTAGAAGTCCGCGTGCTTTATTGGGCTAATGAAATATATATGGATCCTCGTGTTTCCAAGCCGGATTTGGTAAAACATTGCTCTGATCACCTAAGCGACACGGGTGGTTCCCTATAGTGGTTCATAGCGCCATAAGCTCGCTGAACAGGTTTTGTGTGAAATACAGCAGAGTCTAGGACTGCTTTTATTGTCCTGGTGGCCCAGAGGTAGCGTTCCCCGGTCACAATTATAAGATCGTGGATTCGAATCCTGGTGGGGTGAGGTGTTGATTATATGTTGAAGAGCACGTGCTTTATTGGGCTAAAGAAATATATATGGATCCTCGTGTTTCGAAGTCGGATTTGGTAAAACTTTGCTCTGGTCATCTAAGCGGCACGTGTGGTCCCCATTAGAGGTTCACAGTGCCATAAGCTCGTTGAACAGGCTTTGTGTGAATTATAACAGAGTCTAGGACTGCTTTTAGTGTCCTGGTGGCCCAGAGGTAGCGTTCCCAGGTCACAATTAGAAGATCGTGGGTTCGAATCCTGGTGAGGTGAGGTGTTGATTATATGAAGAAGTCCGCGTGCTTTATTGGGCTAATGAAATATATATGGATCCTCGTGTTTCGAAGCTGCATTTGGGAAAACGTTGCTCTGATCACCTAAGCAGCACGGGTGGTCCCCATTAGAGGTTCACGGCACCATAAGCTCGTTGAACAGGCTCTGTGTGAAATATAACAGAGTCTAGGACTGCTTTTAGTGTCCTGATGGCCCAGAGGTAGCGTTCCCCGGTCACAATTATAAGATCGTGGATTTGAATTCTGGTGAGGTGAGGTGTTGATTATATGAAGAAGTGCGCATGCTTTATTAGGCTAATGAAATATATATGGATCCTCGTGTTTCGAAGCTGCATTTGGTAAAACGTTGCTCTGATCACCTAAGTGTCACGGGTGGTCTCCATTAGAGGTTCACGGCACCATAAGCTCGTTGAACAGGCTTTGTGTGAAATATAGCAGAGTCTAGGACTGCTTTTATTGTCCTGGTGGCCCAGAGGTAGCGTTCCCCGGTCACAATTATAAGATCGTGGGTTCAAATCAACGGTGGTGGTGTTGATTATATGTAAGTCGCATTATTATTGGGCCTAATAAGTATATGGTCTCGTGTTTTTAAGCGGTTGGTAAAACATTGCTCTGATCTACCTAAACGACACGATTCCCTATAGTAGTTCATATAAGCTCTACTGAACAGGTTATATGAAATATGCATGGAGTCTAGGACTGCTTTTTGTGCGTCTATTGGCCCAGAGGTAGCGTTCCCGGTCACCGTTATAAGATCGTGGATTGAATCGTGGGGTGGTGTTGATTATCTGAAAAGGATGGTGCTTTATCCAATTCTAATGAAAATATTTGAGTTCTGTTGTTTTGAGCCATTTTGGTAAAACGTTGCTCTGATCACCTAAGCAGCACGGGTGGTCCCCATTAGAGGTTCACGGCACCATAAGCTCGTTGAACAGGCCTTGTGTGAAATATAGAAGAGTCTAGGACTGCTTTTAGTGACCTGGTGGCCCAGAGGCAGCGTTCCCCGGTCACTATTATAAGATCGTTGGTTTGAATCCTGGTGGGGTGAGGTGTTGATTATATGTAGAAGTTCGCATGCTTTATTGGGCTAATGAAATATATATGGATCCTCGCGTTTCGAAGCTGCATTTGGTAAAACATTGCTCTGATCACCTAAGTGGCACGGGTGGTCTCCATTAGAGGTTCACGGCACCATAAGCTCGTTGAACAGGCTCTGTGTGAAATAGAACAGAGTCTAGGACTGCTTTTAGTGTCCTGATGGCCCAGAGGTAGCGTTCCCCGGTCACAATTATAAGATCGTGGATTCGAATCCTGGTGAGGTGAGGTGTTGATTATACGAAGAAGTCCGCGTGCTTTATTGGTCTAATGAAATATATTTGGATCCTCGTGTTTCGAAACCCCATTTGGTAAAACGTTGTTATGATCACCTAAGCGGCACGGGTGGTCCCCATTAGAGGTTCATGGCGCCATAAGCTCTTTGAACAGGCTTTGTGTGAAATATAGCAGAGTCTAGGACTGCTTTTATTGTCCTGGTGGCCCAGAGATAGCGTTCCCCAGTCACAATTATAAGATCGTGGGTTCGAATCCTGGTGGGGTGAGGTGTTGATTATATGAAGAAGTGCGCTTGCTTTATTGGGCTAATGAAATATATATGGATCCTCGGTACTGATGCCGCATTTGCAAAACGTTGCTCTGATCACCTAAGCGGCACGGGTGGTCCTCATTAGAGGCATACGGCGCCTAAGCTCGCGAACAGGCTTTTGTGTGAAATATAGCAGAAACAAAGATCGCTTATTGTTACTTCGGTGGCCCAGAGGTAGCGTCCTTACAATTATAAGATCGTGGTTTCAAATCCTGGTGGGGTGAGGTGTTGATTATATGTAGAAGTCCGCATGCTTTATTGGGGTAATGAAATATATATGGATCCTCGTGTTTCGAAGCCGCATTTGGTACAACGTTGCTCTGATCACCTAAGCGGCACGGGTGGTCCCCTATAGTGGTTCACAGCGCCATAAGCTCGTTGAACAGGCTTTGTGTGAAATATAGCAGAGTCTAGGACTGCTTTTATTGTCTTAGTGGCCCAGAGGTAGCATTGCCCGGTCACAATTATAAGATCGTGGGTTCAAATCCTGGTGGGGTGAGGTTTTGATTATATGTAAAAGTCTGCGTGCTTTATTGGGCTAATGAAATAAATATGGATCCTCGTGTTTCGAAGCCGGATTTGGTAAAACGTTGCTCTGATCACCTAAGCGGCACAGGTGGTCCTCATTAGAGGTTTACGGCGCCTTAAGCTCGTTGAACAGGCTTTGTGTGAAATATAGCAGAGTCTAGGACTGCTTTTATTGTTCCTGGTGGCCCAGAGGTAGCATCCCCCGGTCACAATTGTAAGATCGTGGGTTCAAATCCTGGTGGGATGAGGTGTTGATTAGATGTAGAACTCCGCGTGCTTTATTGGGCTAATGAAATATATATATGGATCCTTGTGTTTCGAAGCCGCATTTGGTAAAACGATGCTCTGATCACCTAAGCGGCACGGGTGGTCCCCTATAGTGGTTCACAGCGCCATATGCTCGTTGAACAGGCTTTGTGTGAAATATAGCAGAGTCTAGGACTGCTTTTATTGTCCTAGTGGCCCAGAGGTAGCATTCACCGGTAACAATTATATGATCGTGGGTTCAAATCCTGGTGGGGTGAGATGTTGATTATATGTAGAAGTCTGCGTGCTTTATTGGGCTAATGAAATATATATGATCCTCGTGGTTTCAGTCGATTTGCAAACGTTGCTCTGATCACCTAAGCGGCACAGGTGGTCCTTATTAGAGAATTATGGAGCCATAAGGTCGTTGAACAGGCTTTGTGTGTGAAATATACTAGAGACTTCACCGCTTTTTATTGTCCTGGTGGCCCAGAGGTAGCATACCCGGCCACAATTATAAGATCGCGGGTTTGAATCCTGTGGGGTGAGGTGTTGATTATATGAAGAAGTCCGCGTGCTTTATTGGGCTAATGAAATATATATGGATCCTCGTGTTTCGAAGCCGCATTTGGTAAAACGTTTCTCTGATCACCTAAGCGGCATGGGTGGTCCCCATTAGAGGTTCACGGCGCCATAAGCTCGTTGAACAGGCTTTATGTGAAATATAGCAGAGTCTAGGACTGCTTTTATTGTCCTGGTGGCCCAGAGGTAGCATACCCCGATCACAATTATAAGATCGTGGGTTTGAATCCTGGTAGGGTGAGGTGTTGATTATACGAGAAGTCCCGAGCGCTATTGGGCTAATGAAATATATATGGATCCTCGTGTTTCGAAACCGGATTTGGTAAAACGGTGCTCTGATTACCTAAGCGGCCCGGGAGGTCCCCATTAGAGGTTCATGGCGCCATAAGATCGTTGAACAGGCTTGTGTGAAATATAGTAGAGTCTAGGACTGCTTTTATTGTCCTGGTGGCCCAGAGGTAGCCTTTCCCGGTCACAATTATAAGATCGTGGCTTCAAATCCAAGTGGGGTGAGGCTTTGATTATATGTAGAAGTCTGCGTGCTTTATTGGGCTAATGAAATATATATGGATCCTCGTGTTTCCAAGCCGGATTTGGTAAAACGTTGCTCTTATCACCTAAGAGGCACGGGTGGTCCCCATTAGAGGTTCATCGCGCCATAAGGTCGTTGAACAGGCTTTGTGTGAAATATAGTAGAGTCTAGGACTGTTTTATTGTCCTGGTTGCCCAGAGGTAGCGTTCCCCGGTCACAATTATATGATCGTGGGTTCAAATCCTGGTGGGGTGAGGTGTTGATTA